>NC_058405.1:121299116-121370133 GCF_002201575.2 Neomonachus schauinslandi | reverse complement strand
GCGAGAGAGGGAACCCAAGCAGGGGGAGAGGGAGAAGCAGGCTTCCCACAGAGCAGGGAGCCCGATGCGGGGCTCGATCCCAGGACCCCGGGACCATGACCTGAGCCGAAGGCAGACGCTCAACGACTGAGCCACCCAGGCGCCCCCAAGACATGGTTTTGAAGAGACTATTTCCTTAGAATCTACTCGTTAATTAGAATATTCAGGATTATTTATCTCAAGCAAGATAAAAAATAAACCAAAATACAATGGAAACATGCAATGTTGCAAGTATTACATAGTGGATGCCTATTGATTTGCCACTTAGCGTCTTTTTACCATTCTTATAGATATGGCATTCTGACTTTTCCTACCTTCCCTATGCTTGGACCATGTGAGTTTGGTATGTCAAGAGTAGGGTTGGTTAAGGCAAGACCAATAAATAGGAACTTTTAATGAAGATGAAGAATTATTTCTGGAAGTGAGCTAAAGGACAGTGGTTTTTGGTCTAAGAATACAAAATTTAAAGGAAAAGGCCACTCAAGATGAGGATGCCAAGGGACTGCTCTACCAGAGATTGGATGGGCTGTCTGGGTGGATACTGAAGTCACCTAGAGATGCACGGCAGAGGCGAGCTGGAGAAGTACCTATGAACTGAGAGTTGAGTCTTCACTGAATGAGGCTGAAAACCAGAAGGCTGTTGAATGACAGTAATGAGAAGGAAAGGGTGATACAGCCAGGTGTGGAAGTCTCAAAGGAGCAGGGACTTGTGCAGGGTGCACATATGTAAATGATTGGGGATTGAGGACAAAAATGATCCTATTCCCTGAATTCGAGAAACTCAGAGGTTAACAGAATAATCAGATGTCCCTAGAGTGAATTTTAGGGTATATGGAGTCCCCCTCAGGGGACAGCTAGGCTGCTTATTAAAGGCAAAAAGTGGGAAAGGAAGGATTTGAGGAGGTTGAGAATTTGGGGTTAACGGCTGACCACAGAGCAGAGGTTCCAGAGAATATAGGAGTTTGGGAGGAAGCATGGGGAAGATGGGGGTTAGACTGGGCAAGAGAATAAACAGAAAGATGGGGATGAGAGATTGGCAACTGACAGGATAACCAGACAGCGGTGGACTTCTGGTGATGAATGAAATAAAGACAAAGTGAGGTGTGAGAGATGACGTCCTTAATGCCTCTAGAAGTATAGGGCAGGAACTTGTGGATTGTGGGGAGAAAGGGCTGTAAACAGCTGACTACAGCTGTCCTACTGAGCTTCAGGTACAGGTATGGTAGGTGCTCTAGGTTTTAGAGGGTGATAGGCCCCAGGGGGTGAATTGGCAGTCACCTCTTCCTGGTGTGACAGATCTTATACCCAGTGTGCAGGCAGTCATAGCCTGAGAGTTAAGGAGGCCATGATCCACAGCACGATCAGGTCATGTCTGCAGATCACTGGACTTTGGAGCCAAAAGAAGACCCTACTCTAAATATTCTTACATGGCAGCCCCAGCCAGCAACTCCTTTCTATTTCCAAGTTTTGCTGAAGTACCTAGTCACTATCCTGCAGAGATTACCAAATGTATCACAATTAGAAGTGAAGAAAATCAAGGCAGGCAGAAATAAAAGAACAGTATTCCAAGCAGAGGGAAGGACAAGTGCAAAGGCCATGAAATGCACTTGGCGTGAGTTCACTGAGGAAACCTGTATATCTGAAGCAGCAAGTGAGAAAGAGGAGAAACCACGGGTCTGATCATGGAAGTCTTTGAAGGACCTTGTAAAGACATTGGCTTCTACGCTGAGAATAGGAAATTGCTGGAAAAAATTTGGGCAGAAGGGTGACAGAATCCCTTTTAATATCATCCATCTGTTGAAACTAGACTATACGGAAAGGGCAGAAACAGGAGGTCGAGTCAGGAGGCTTCCCCAAGTCTAGGCTGCAATTTGACAAGGGTAGTATGTGGACCATGGAGTGGACAGTGGAGATAGAGAGTAGCTGGATTCTGGATATATTTTGATGATAGAAGCCCGTGGTTCTTCTTCTAATTAAAGGAACTTTCCTAACTAGCATGGAGGAAGCAGTGGGAAACATGAGGAAAAGAATATTCATTCTTCATGTTTTAGCTTCAACACCACCTCTTTGAAAAAGGCCTTATCTGAACATCCATTTAAAGTAGGTCCCTCAAGATATTCTCCTGTAATATTTGTTCTTTTCATTTACAGCACTTCTCAAAATCAATTCACATATATACTTTTTTTGAGTTTGTTTAAAGTGTGACTTCCCTTGTGAGATTATAATCCCAATATGATCAAACACTATGAAAAGAGAAGTGGGAAGGGAACCATCGTTAAATAACAGGATAGATTCTAGTGATTAGAATTGCTGAATCTGAGTTACAAGTATATGTAAGCTCCATTAGGTAGGGACCATGCATTTAAAAGTTTTCTTCATCACTGTATTCTAACCAGTATTCATTCTACCAAGTATATGTCAAAAGAATAAATGTATAATTATTTGTCAATATATTTTTTAACTGCAAACTATTGCCTAACACCGCCATTTAACTACAATCATGTTAAGTTTTAATAACTGAAGTCCACCTCTAATTAAAACAGCTAATATAATTTCAATGTCTTTTAGAGCTCTTTTGTCATATATATCTGGAATACTCATAAGATAAATATAAATCAAGGTAGCATTGTTAAAAATTACTTCTACCCAAGATATAAGAAGAGTAACAGGAAAAATTCCTACAAAAAGGAATAAAGATTCTCAGATAAAGCAATACATATATATCAAAATCAAACATCACAATTTTAAAAATCAAGGGTCAAGAAATTACTAAATTCTATTTTGACAAAAAGGAAAAAATATCTAAAAGTACAATCAAGTATTTCCTCAAGGGGTGTCCAGTGGCTCAGTCGGGTAGGTGGGATTGAGCCCTGAGTCGGGCTCTGTGTTCAGCATGGAGTCTGCTTGAGATTCTCTCTCTCCCTTTCCCTCTGCCCCTGCCCCACTAAGTAGATAAAATCTTAAAAAAAAAGTATTTACCCAAAATGTTACATGACTCTTAGTAATAACCTGGGATAGATCAAATTGAAATGGAAAATAAAGCAAACATTTACTAAGGGCTAAATGTTTAAGGGTCATTGTATTAGTTTCTTCTGTCTGCTTTAACAAATTGCCATAAACCTGATGCCTTAAAACAACAACACTTTTTATCACAGTTCTAAAGGACAGAATTTAAAGATCAATTTCAGTAGGCCAAAATCAAGGTGCCCACAGGGCCATGCTACCTGTGGAGGTCTCCAGAGGAGAATCTGTTCCTTTCCTCTCATAGCTTCTGGTTGCTGCAACGTTCCTTGGTCTGTGGTCTCATCACTCCACTATCTGCCTTCACCTTCCTACTGCCTTCTCTCTGTGTGTTAACTCCCCCTCTGCCTCTCTCTAACAAGGACACTTGTGATGGTATTAGGCCTCACCTGGGTAATCTAGGATAATTTCCCCATCTCAAGACCCTTAATCACATCTGTAAAGACATTTTCTGGGACGCATGGGTGGCTCAGTCAGTTAAGCGTCTGCCTTTGGCTCAGGTCATGATTCCAGGGTCCTGGGATTGAGTCCCACATCGGGCTCCCTGCTGAGCAGGGAGCCTGCTTCTCCCTCTCCCTCTGCCTGCCGCCCCCCCCCGCTTGTGTTCTCTATCTCTCTGTGTCACATAAATAAATAAATTTTTTTTTTTTAAAAGACATTTTCCAAATAAAGTAACATTTATAGGTCCAGGAATAGGGACCTGATATCTTCAGAGTTGGGGGTTGGGAGTTGGTGGGAGATAGGACATAGCATTATTATGCCTACCATAGTTCATCCTTGGGCAGTCAAAGATTTGTGTCTGTCCTATTTGCAAAATATGTGGACCCCATCCCAACATAATCCTGAATCTCAACCCATTATAAAGAACATCACCAGAAGAACCAAATCTCACGTAAACCTCATTGGCTCAAAGTCCCAAATCTCATCATCTAAACATCTAAATCAGGTATGGGTGAGATTCTGGGAATGATCCATCCTGGGGCACAATTCCTCTCTATCTGTTGATCTGTGAAACTAGAAGGCAAGTTATCTGCTTCCAAAATAAGATGGTGAGGCAGGCATAGGATAATAGCTATGACATCCCCCACTCTACAAGGCAGAAAACAGAAGTCATGCAGCCCAAGTAATTTCAAAATCCAGTGGGGCAAGGTTTCAAGGCCTGTAAGTGATACTCCATGGCTTGAGACTCTACCCTTGGAGTCATTTTTCCTTTTTCTTTAAAGGGTAGCGCATATTTGCACCTGAGTAGTTTTATAAGGCTGTTTTCTGCCTATAGAATTTTGGGAAGTCCAACAGCCGTCTTACATTCCATCCTGTCTCTGTGCCTTTCAAAAGTCAAGTCAGCATTGTTTCTGCTGATTTAATAGTCTAAAAAACCATGTGGGTCTCCTGTGTATTCATGCCATTAAACAAGACGGTCCTCCACAGATCTTTCCTGGAAAATCCCATCTCTATTCCTGTTTCCTGTTGAGATGGTTGAGGGGATCCATGAGTCACACACCTAATTCTGTCAGCACTAAAGACTGTCTAGCTTCTCCTTTGGCCTTCTCTCCAGAGCATACTTTCCGAACAATAAATTTCCTAATTTTAGTGTCTTTTGCAATCTGGATAGACTGGAAATTTTCCAAATCATCAAGCTGTAGCTCATTTTTGCCCTGAGAGTTTTCCCCTCAATTTCTATCTTTCCTCTCACAATTTACCATGAGCAGCAAGAAGAAACCAGGCTGTACCAGCATTTTGGCTGGAAGTCTTTTCAGCTAAATATCCAAGTTCATTGCTTACATGCTTTCCACACAACTGTGGTAGCCAATTTAGCTAAGTTTTCTCCCACTATATAACAAGGATCACTTTTCCTCTAGTCTCCAACTATATCTTCCTCATTTCCTTCTCAGCTGTCACCAGAAGCAACTTCAAAGTCCCTCTTTCTACCAAGAGTGTGTTTAAGGCAGTCTAGGCCTTTTCTAGGATATGCCTCCAATTTCTTCCAGCCTCTACCCATGTCCAATTCCAAAGCCACTTCCACATTGTTAGGTATTTGTTACATCATCATCCCACCTCCTAGTATCAAAACCTGTATTAGTGTCCTAGGCCTGCTCTAACAAATCATCTCAGATCGGGTAGATTATAACAACAGAAATTTATACTGTCACAGTTCCGGAGACTGGAAACTTGAAATTAGTTTCATTTGGCTTTGCCTGAAATCAAGGTTGTAAACTAGGATATACTCATTCCAGAAGTTGAAGGGAAGAATATGTTCTTTGCCCCTTACAGCTTCTGGTGGTTGGTGGCATACCAGGCTTGTGGCCACACCACGGCAAATCTGTCTCTGCCTTCACATTGCCTTCTCCTCTGTACGTGTCAAATCACCCTCTGTCTCTCTCTTCCATGGACAGTTTGAAGGCATTTAGAGCTGACCCAGATAATCCAGGATAATCTCCTACCCTCAAGGCCCTTAATTACATCCATAAAGATCTCTTTCCAAATAAAGTAATACTTACCGGCTACAGGTTTTAGGACCTCATATCTTTGGAGAGGGGAGTATTATTTTGCCTACCATACTCACAGTATAGAGGTACAGCATATTAATTTACCGTAACTCTATCACGTCTATAAAAAAGTGTTAAAATTGAATTTGGCTCTTTCAAAGTGACCATTTGTTACTTCATATTGCAATAAAAAGCTGCAAAAATTATTTTTCTAATGCTATTACATTAATGGGAAATACTTATTCTGATTTTTCCATTTACTGATAAGTATAATTAACTTTGCAAACATAATTTTAAAATGAGGTTGATAGTACAGCTAAATACAGTAAGCACTGGCAAATTAGCAAATATAAATAGTTGCAAAGATAAAAAAAATTCTGCAGAAAGTCAAAAGACTTTAGGAACAGATATGCTTTTATTTCAGGAAATTACTCTTTTTTTTTTTTAAGATTTTATTTATTTGACAGACAGACACAAGCAGGGGGAGCAGCAGAGGGAGAGGGACAAGCAGACTCCCTGCTGAGCAGGGAGCCCGATGTAGGGTTCGATCCCAGGACCCTGGGACCATGACCTGAGCCAAAGGCAGACGCTTAATAACTGAGCCATCCAGGCGCCCCTCAGGAAACTACTCTTTAGGAAAATACTTTTTTCCCTTAGGAGTGGCTAAATAAGTGGCTGGCATCTCTCATTTAAAACTTATTCAGGTTATACGCTGACTGGGAGAAGGAGGGCCAAGGGTGACCAAATACCAGATGGGAGAATCCTGGCTGGGATGGTTTTGGTGGAGCAGCTAGTCCTCCGCCAGTTTGATCAGTTATCGTAGGAGTGGCTTCCCAGCCAAGAAACTGGTTCCCCAACTGTTATTTGCTGCGATCGGAAAGAAGGGAAGACTCAGAGAAGCACTGGTGGTGCTAAACAAATTAATGCCTTTTCTCTAACCTAGAAGCAAACAGTTGGTGATTTTCCATCTAGAGTTGTTAACTGCCAAATGAAAACTGTGTCCTTATTAATAGTTTTAATTGCTTTGGTAAAGTTAACCCAAAGGTCACAAGCCTGGTGAAATCTGAACACTAAGAAAGGATATTGTTCTTTTCCATTTAAGCCTAGGAGGCAAACCAGAGTTACGTTAGAGAATGACCATTAATAATTAGTGAAAGGAATTATGTTCACCAAGTTAAGTAACGTTATTCTAAAAAACATGTAAAATCACTCTGAGTATAGAGCTGTATTTTTGATGTAAAGAAGCATAAATAAGCAGCACAGCAGCTTAATCTGTTTTCTCGGCTATTCCTGTGTTTAAAAGGCCAGGTTGCTTAGCCCATGAGTTCCCCTGTAGGGCGTGCCATTTGTTTCCCAGAAGTTTATACGCTTTCTCTTAAAGTACTTATTTTGCAAACCTAAACTAACAAAACAACAATAAATGTTGAATACTTAAAATATAAATGCCCAGTCCTGCATAAACTTAAAAATCCACAGCTGGAGAACGTTAGTGGTAGGAGCAGTTTCAAAGGCTGTTTTTCACTGGAACAGAGTGCCAGAAATTTTCCACTGGGTCTCCGTGAGCCTAACTGCAAAGGTGTTACAGGGAAAGGGTCCCAAGGAGCCCCCTTGCAGACAGGGCAAAGAGAAGGACCGGAGATCAGCCCATCAGCGTCACAGCAGCAGTGGCAAGTGCTTGTTGGGTCACACTGTGTCTGTCCAAAGACTCCAACCACCTCTTGGAAAACCTTCTACAGAACATCTTCTGGGCTGATGGCCGTGTTCTATATTTTGATTGTGGTTCCATGGCTGTTTTATTTGTCAAAACTCATAGAACTACCCACTGAAAGGGTACATTTCATTGCATGTAAATAATACCTCAACAAACTTGCCTTAAAAACATGAACACACACCTCTCTATTTTCTTTTTATGAAGGTACGACATTTTAACGTACAGGTGCCTTTCTTATGTTTCTGGCAATACTGCTGTATATCCACTCACTAATCCACCTTGATGCACATTATGTTTTAGGCAACATTTCCCCTCATTAATAGATTGTCCAATTTAACTTCTCCTGGGAAATAGAATAATTTTTCCTGAGAGATCTATAAATATAACTTTGGAACAGAGCCGCAGAAAGGTGCCTCCGGAGAGTGAGATTTTCGTCCTCTATGTGTGCCTGACCCTTCTGGTGTCTCCTCCTCCAAGACATTGGGATGATACTAATTACCATTAGCTATGCTGCTCTGAAGTAAAATATCACTTACATTAGGTTGAATCATTTTAGAACCCTTTAAAAACCATAACCGCTTATATTAGGCATACCCATAAGTATTTTTTTTACAACTTAGGTGTTCTGTTTCTGTAAGTTCATATAATTTTTTAAAGCAATGATTGAAAAAAAAAGTTTTATCAAAATAAACTATTAGATTTTCAATAAAATAGTTGTAAAATTGAGAAAACTTTCTAATTTTAAATTTTGTTAATAAATGCAAATATAGGCATTGTAATATTAACAACTCCTTCCAAACTGGTTAACACGAAGATTAAAATACTGGGCTATAAAGCGAGTATCATTCTCAATGGGGAAAAACAGAGCTTTTCCCTTAAGGTCAGGAACACAACAGGGATGCCCACTCTCACCACTGTTGTTCAACATAGTGCTAGAAGTCCTAGCCTCAGCAATCAGACAACAAAAAGAAATAAAAGGCATTCAAATTGGCAAAGAAGAAATCAAACTCTCACTCTTTGCAGACATGATACTTTATGTGGAAAACCCAAAAGACTCCACCCCAAAATTGCTAGAACTCATACAGCAATTCAGCAACATGGCAGGATATAAAATCAGTGCACAGAAATCAGTTGCATTTCTATACACTAACAATGAGACTGAAGGAAGAGAAATTAAGGATTTGATCCCATTTACAACTGCACCAAAAACCATAACTAAGAATAAATCTAATCAAAGAGGAAAAGGATCTGTACTCTAAAAACTACAGAACACTTATGAAAGAAATTGAGGAAGACACAAAGAAATGGAAAAACATTCCATGCTCATGGATTGGAAGAATAAATATTGTTAAAATGTCTATGCTACCCAGAGCAATCTACACATTCAATGCAATCCCTATCAAAATATCACTGACCTTTCCCACAGAGCTGGAACAAATAATCCTAAAATTTGTACGGAACCAGAAAAGACCCCCGAATAGCCAAAGGAATGTTGAAAAAGAAAACCAAAGCTGGGGGCATCATAGTGCCCGACTTCAAGCTGTATTATGAATCTGTGATCATCAAGACAGCATGGTACTGGCACAAAAACAGACACATAGATCAATGGAACAGAACAGAGAATTCAGAAATGGACCCTCAATTCTATGGTCAACTAATCTTCAACAAAGCAGGAAAGAACATCCAATGGAAAAAGAACAGTCTCTTCAATAAATGGTGCCAGGAAAATTGGACAGCCACATGCAGAATGAAACTGGACCATTCTCTTACACCATACACAAAGATAAACTCAAAATGAAAGACCTAAATGTGAGATAGGAATGCATCAAAATCCTAGAGAAGAACACAGGCAGCAACCTTTTTGACCTCGGCCACAGCAACTTCTTGCTAGACACATCTCCAAATGCGAGAGACAAAAGCAAAAATGAACTTTTGGGATTTCATCAAGATAAAAAGCTCCTGCACAGCAAAGGAAACAGTCAATAAAACTAAAAGGCAACCTACGGAATAGGAGAAGATATCTGCAAATGACATACCAGATAGAGGGCTAGTATCCAAAATCTATAAAGAACTTATCAAAGTCAATACCCAAAAATAAAATAATCCAGTCAAGAAATGAGCAGACGACATGAACAGACTTTTTTCCGAAGAAGACATACAGATGGCCAACAGACACATGAAAAAAATGCTCCACATCACCTGACAACAGGGAAATACAAATCAAAACCACAATGAGATACCACATTACACCAGTTAGAATGGCTAAAATTAACAAGTCAGGAAACAACAAATGTTGGCAAGGATGTGGAGAAAGGGGAACCATCTTACACTGTTGGTGGGAATGCAAGCTGGTGCAGCCACTCTGGAAAACAGTATGGAGGTTCCTCAAGAAGTTAAAAGTAGGGGCGCCTGGGTGGCTCAGTCGTTAAGCGTCTGCCTTCGGCTCAGGTCATGATCCCAGGGTCCTGGGATCGAGTCCCACATAGGGTTCCCTCCTCGGCGGGAAGCCTGCTCTCCCTCTCCCACTCCTGCTGCTTGTGTTCCTGCTCTCTCTATCTCTGTCTCTGTCAAATAAATAAATAAAATCTTAAAAAAAAAAAAAAGAAGTTAAAAGCAGGGCTACCCTATGACTCAGCAATTGCACTACTAGTTATTTATCCCAAAGATACAGATGTAGTGAAAAGAAGGGTCACATGCACCCCAATGTTCATAGCAGCAATGTCCACAATAGCCAAACTGTGGAAGGAGCTGAGATGTCCTTCAACAGATGACTGGATAAAGAAGGGTATATATAGGGCGCCTGGGTGGCTCAGTTGTTAAGCGTCTGCCTTCGGCTCAGGTCATCCTGGGATCGAGCCCCACATCGGGCTCCCTGCTCTGTGGGGGGGGACTGCTTCTCCCTCCCCCACTCCGCCTGCTTGTGTTCCCTCTCTCGCTGTGTCTCTCTCTGTCAAATAAATAAATAGAATCTTTAAAAAAAAAAAAGAAGGGTGCATGTATACATACACACACACACACACACACACACACAATGGAATATTACTCAGCCATCAGAAAGGATGAATACTTACCATTTGCATCGACGTGGATGGAACTGGAGGGTATTATGCTAAGTGAGATAAGTCAATCAGAGAATGACAATTATCATATGGTTTCACTCATATATGGAATATAAAAATCAGTGCAGAGGACCATAAGGGAAGGGAGGGAAAACTGAATGGGAAGAAATCAGAGGGAGACAAACCATGAGAGACTCTTAACTATGGGAAACAAACAGGGTTGCTGAAGGTGAGGTGGGTGGGAGGGATGAGTAACTTGGTAATGGGCATTAAGGAGGGCATGTGATGTGATGAGCCCTGGGTGTTATCAGCAACTGATGAATTGTTGAACACTACCATCTGAAACTAATGGTGTACTCTGTGTTGGCTAATTGAATTTAAATAAAAACAAAACAAAATAAAATACTGGGCTATGTAGTTCAATCAATCTACCTTCTTCCTCTGCTTAGTAATACATTAAAAGGAGAAAAAAAGTTGCTTGTATTCAATTCCCAATTTGTCTGTGTAAAACAAATTTTATAGGAGGATAAAAGATGTTTTCCACCTGTAAAAAGCTAAAAGGTGTTTGCGCTAGTATCTGATGATTCTGTCAAAATCTTATATGCAGGGCCAGAGGGGAGAGGACACTGGCCTCCACCCTTCTACGAACAGAGAGCTAACAAATGGTGACTGCAGAATCTCACACTGAGCACTAGACCAATGAAAGCACTGATGTTAGCAGTGTAAATTCATCAAGGAAATGGATCCAGTGCTGGTGATGAATAATATATCCTGGGAGACATGGAGGTGTTATAGCGATACAGGAATATACTGCCAATGAGCCTTAACAAAACCAATATAGGTCTCTATGGATATCTTTGGACTGTGTTCCTTCCAAGAGCTCCATCTGGGAACCAAAAAGTAATACCGTTCAAAATTTTAGAACAGGTATTTGTACAGAGAGGCAAACAGCTAAGCAAATCACCTAGGTAGATAAGATCAAAGGTATCTGTATGCTTTCAAGCTGCAAAAAACACACCAGAGTGTTGAAATATTATGGCATATAGCATAGTCTGAAGGGTAACCAAAGTTTTTGCTCCATCTTGGAAATCATGGTCCAGAGATACTGGCTAGGACATTTTATACACAGAAAGTATCAGAGGGAAGAAAAGTAGACCTAAATTTTAGCTTATTCAAATTCATCTATGTATGTTAAACTAAGGCGGAGGGGAAAGTAGGATAAGTCACATACTGATTTGTCCCATTAATGTTAGTTTGGACTTAGATCACTTGGTTTAGATGGTCTATGCCAGGTTTTTCCACTATTCAGCTCTTATTTTCCCTTGGTAATTAATAATATTTTGTGGAGAGATAATTTGAGACTATGTAAATAGATCATGTAAATAATACCCTGCTTCTCATACTTACCTCCCAGTTTTAGCAGCCACTGGTGATCCTTGCCTGAAACAACTACTACTGTGGTGACTGCCAATGGTGCACCCCCACCCCCATTCAATCATTTTACGATTAATTTTTCACAAGCAGACATACTGGATGATTCTGAGGAAGACAGTCTATCAACCACACTCCATGAAATCCAGATCTGGTTTTTACTACCTCAAAGTAAGGCTGCCAGCCAGAGGAAGGCTGGACCAACCCCACTAAGAACCTCCACCAGAAGGAAACAGTCCCATCTGTCAAAATACCAGGTCTGGCATGTATTAAGTGCCCAGTGACTGCAAACATGTCAAAGGAAAATTATAGGTAAATGAATGGGTTTGGGGTGGGGTTAATTTTCTTCTCTTTCCAAGGACACATCTACGTGCAGTTACAAGAGGTGTATAAGTAGAACACGATGCATTCCTTGGATTAACCACATTTGTTGATCCAAACAAGCCCACAAAACCAAATATATCAACTCTTCATAATAGGCAAAGATGAGCCAATGAATTATTATGGTAAAAAAAAAATAAAAGGCTAAAATATGGATGACTTCCAACCAAAGCACTCATCCCTGACAAGGATGCAGGTGTGGGGCCACTGAGAATTTTCCCTAAAACTCTGAAAAGTACTGCAATAAAACTTTAAAGGACTAAAAAGCAGAATACACTGACTCAAGTTTACTTTTCTGACATGAAATAAAACATGATCATCCCCTGTAAAAGTACCTTTCTGGTAATACTGGACATGTAACATTTATGGAGTTGTATAACCTAAAGCAATTTCTTCAGCGTTAACACAGAGAAGCCAAATTCAAATATTAAATTTTTCCGCAGGGTTAAAGTTTTACTTATCCACCAATTTTGTTTCTTCCTAAGTAAATACGAATATAACTGTTTCAATCTTAAAATACTCCTGAAGCATAAGATGTTATTTCCATAATCTTGGCCCTCAAATAGACGAGTCAGGCTTGATTTTATTAAAACTACCAACACAGGCTTCTTTACGTTATTTCAGTAAAATCGTTTCCTATATAAAGTACTCCACGGTTAATCATCTGAATCTCTGTCTGCCATCCAAAAGACTTTATCTGTAATTCCATCCGTGGCGGATTACATTGCACACATTCCTCTCCAAAAGAAAAATACATGTTAGGATGAACAAATCTAAAACAAAAACTTTATAACCAACAGGTTCACCCAGCCTCTGCTAGACTTGAATTCTGGCCCTGGAGCCTTGCTGGCTGACCTCTCCAGGGAACTCTGTTCTTCTACTCCTAGCCTATTAGGTCACCTTGCTCCTGTCTTTCACTCAAGCATTTGGTCAAAACTATTTATTGGGTGTCTGGTACCAAGCTGCATGCTGGAGGGTAAAAAAAAAAAGTCTACCAAAGGATCTGTGCTTTGCTGAAGTTCAGTGTCTAGTTTAAGCTAAGTCATATGGGATTTTAAAAGAAAGTTAATATTTTTTACCTTTAAAGCCAACTCTGTTGAAATATAACTTACATACAATAAAACACACCCATTTTAAAGGTGTAGTTTGATGGGTTTTACTAAATGTACACAACAATGAACCACAACTCAAATCACATTTAATTCAGTCACACTCTGAACACTGCCTTAACTCCTTTGTAGGACTGCCCCTCCTCCTGCTCCTTGGCAATTGTGATTTGCTGTCATTATAGATGAATTTCGTCTGTTATAAAATTTTATGTAAATGGAATAAATGCACTGTGTACTTTTTTACGCTGACTTCTTTAACTCAGTTTATATTTGAGACTTTATCCATGTTATATCAGTGATTTCTTTTTTGTTGTTGTTGAGCAGTATGAACATAAGATACTTTCCTTATTCATTCACCCACTGATAAAATTTTAATTTGGAGGTAGTGTAAATAATGGTGCCATGAACATTCATATATAAGTATTTATGTGGACATATTTCATTCATTCCCGGGTCACATCCAGGAGAATTGCTGGGTCATACGATAAGCATACAGGTAATTTCATAAGAAACTGTTAAGCTGTTTTCCAACATGGTTGTATCCATTTTACACCCGGTACCAGCAAAAAAAGTGTAATATCCACTTTAGGCACAGGTCATGCAAAAATAGGTGACAGACCAAATTTGGCTATAGTTTGTTGACTCCCATTCTGGAGTTTATACATATAAAATCATGACTTCTGTGAATCAAGACAATTTGACTTTTGCTTTCCTATCTGTGTGCCTCTTAATTCTTTTTCTTGCCTTACTACACTGGCTAAAATCTTAAAGTCGTTAGTGTTTCATCATTAAATTTATTAGCTTTAGGTTTTCCATAGATAGCCTTTATCTTAGTTTGTTGAAAGACTTCATTATAATTGGGTGTTGAAACTTACCAAATGTTCTTTCTTTATTGAGATAAAGGGGTTTTCTCCATCCTTCTATTAATGCGGTGAATTACATTGCTTAATTTTCAAAACCAATCCAACCTTGCATTCTTGGGATAAACCACACTTGGTCATAATGAATGAACTCTTTATATATTGTTGGACCGGACTTATTAATATTTTGTAAAAGAGTTTTGCATTTATATTTATGCAAGACAGTGAGATTTGTAGTTTTCTTGTAATGCTTGCTGACTTTGCTCTAAGAGTAATGTTGCACATGCTATTTAAAAATTAAGATAATTTGGGGTTCTTAACTCTATTAATCTGCTTTTCTTCTTTCAAATATGCAAAGAAATACAAATTTGCATTTTACAAGCAGTACTCTGGATCAAATTCTTGAAACATACTTGCTACATATAAGTTACTACCCTAATTTAATACTTGATATTTTCCAAAGCATATTGTTTGTGCTCAATCACATGTAATATCTAGAATCCATCACATGAAATGAGTTCACAGTTCAAGACTGGCCAGACTCCAAAGGCTATTCTCTGAACTGCCATGCCATAGGTTACCTTGTCAGTAGGGAAGCTGGAATGCCAGGAAGTCACGTGTTTCTTCTAAAATCATTCACTGTACAGTGACAGAATGAGTAAATAAATAAATAAGTAAATAAATAAAAGCAGGCCATGGCTTACTCTAGCCTTGGGCTTTGTGATTCCAACTCATTTCTTACCTTTAACTACCAGAATTTTGATTTTTCAGCCATTATTCCATTTTTCCATTTCTGCTCAGGCCTATTTTTTATACTGTCTATCCATAAATTATACCCCATTGGTTTTTTTTTTTAAGATTTTATTTATTTATTTGATAGAGAGAGAGAGAGGCAGGAGAGAGGGAATACAAGCAGGGGGAGTGGGAGAGGGAGAAGCAGGCTTCCCGCTGAGCAGGGAGCCCGATGTGGGGCTCGATCCCAGGACCCTGGGATCGTGACCTGAGCTGAACCGACTGAGCCACCCAGGCACCCCTATATCCCACTGCTTTTTATTTATAACTTGTATCCCCCTCAATGTTCCCCATGCCATTTTTCTATGCCTATCTTCTATCCACCAAACTGCATTGCCTGAGAGGAAATCTTTTTTTAAAAGTGAAATTAGGTTAAATTTGATACCTCATTTAGGCTGCCTAATGCTACATTTTTTGGCTCATGCCCTATCTAGGCAGCTATCTCTCCCAACAAAAATTTCACTTTCCTTTCCTGTATACTGAGGTCAACAAAATTCCAAATATTTTGTGACTCTGTAATAAAGGAAGATTCCCAAAGTATCAGGTTTAAATACGCAGTGCCTACTGTTTGCATCTAACCAACTTTACCTAAGTATTTCCTATTTGCAGGTTTCTCTGAATACAGTAATAAGAGACAGTTCTTATAATCTTTCAAGGAGAGTAAAGCAAAAATCTGGAGGAAAATGACATTTGAACAAAACTATATCAAAACGTAAACTGGGGCTGGGAGGACGCCTTGGTGGCTCAGTCAGTTGAGTGTCTGAGTCTTGATTTCAGCTCAGGTCATGATCTCAGAGTCCTGAGATCGAGCTCCACATCAGGCTCTGTGCTGGGCATGGATTCTGCTTAAGATTCTCTTTCTCCCCCCACCCCCCGACCCAATCAAAAAACAAAACAAAAACAAAAACTGGGAAAGAACTTCATATAGCAAAGGAATCTAAAAAGACTGATATTTGAAATCTTATTATTCATTTTATTTAAGACCATTTAAAGTGTATCACAGAATTCTCTACTTAACCAAATTCAGTTCAAATAAATCCCAGAATAGTGGCACAAATTCAGTATACATTTAATAAATAATCTGACAGTTTAGTGCAGAGAGGTTGATGTGTAGTATCCAAATGTCAAAAGGTATTCCCGGTATAAATGACTAGAGATATCAATTTAATCTGAGTTTACAGTTCATTTTTTTCAAGATTAAAACCAGCAAGAATAATCCGGTATCTACCTCAACCAAAAATATGCTTCTAAGTTGAAATACTGTCAAAGGTATCACATATAAACCCTTCTTGATCATGTGAGAAACTATATGCAGGAGAAATTGAGTACTGGGAATTACATGAAGAAAGCAATCATATTTCTTGGCATCCATGAAGAGATTTTACCTTCAAAGAATTTTTATAAACATTAATTAAATCATATAATGCAGCTATAAAATCTCATCAGCAGTTAAAGACAGGAAAAACTACAGTACCAGGTTTGAATCAAACATGATCCTAGGTAGTAAATTTGTGCATGCCACACACACATACATACACATAAATATATATAAATGAATAGCTATTAATTGTTCATGGATATGATGATGAACTTTTGGAGGTGGGTTTAAATAAATATGAAGACTATAAACTGAATGCAGGTATAATTAGGAAAATCTTCACTTCTGCATATGCTTAGACACCATAATAGTTGTGTTGTTACTATAAAAAGCATTTAAACTCATGAGATTTTATCAGTGTTCTGCAATGTGTAGCAAGGGCACTCGCCCACCATCAGCTTACAACTTAGAAGAACAGACTCACCAATACCTTAAATTTTAAAAACTTTTCTCCACCTCCCTTTCTTTGAACAAACAATAGGAAACAATGCTGCTGGTAGGGTTGTAGGAAGAGCAAAAAGGACAAAACTATGGAAGCAGGAGAGGAAACAGCTGTTAAAGTAAGGGAATATAGAGGGAGAGTGAGGAGGCCCAGGTGTCTGGTGATGAAGCCAAGCCTCCAAAGGGAGAAGCTGATCAGAAGTAATTCTCAACTGTCTTGTACCCTGTGGCTCCCAAATAAATGTGGAAGCTAAGTCTGCTCTCTTTCATGCTCTGAACTGAAGACTACAAATGCTGGAACTCTGGGTGCCCAATAACACTGTGTATTTGTGTGCAGAGGAGAGAACTAGATCCTGGTCCTTTGAATGAAAAGCCTTGAGGGCAGAAGGCGCTGAGTGGGACAGGTGAGTTTCATTCATTAAGCTCCAGCTTCCTTAATGCCAGAATGACTGTTACCATTCCGTTTCCACTTGCAGGTAAAGAGGGCTTTCTCTTGACATGGTTGCTGCTGTCCTGAAGTGCCAACAGATGATGAATGTGAACTTGTCTGACATTTAGTTATATATGGAAAATAGATGTGTATATACTGACTTGGATGGATGACTGCATGTGAATACAGAACCTTTTGGCTTCTGGTGGCACGTTCAATTCAAACCACATTCACTAATCAGAGCAAAAGGAATCGCCAATCAAAACAAATTCTTCATTGCTGTCACTGTTTCCTTTATGCAGCCTACATATCAATGGAATGAAACAAACACAACATAACCAGGACTTTTTAAAATTAAGCTGGGGGTGGGTGGTGAGAGTTGAATAAGAGAATATTTATGGCAGAGAGAACCAAATTAAGATTTCTAACTTGAAAATATTTGAGGCCTAAATTAATCATTATTTCTTAGTCCACAATGCTATATTATACTACTTCCTAAATGGAAATAACTTTGTTATTTTGCTGACTATAACAATATCCTAACAATGTTTTAGAACAATAATTTTTACAACTTAAGATGATTTCTGCATACTTTTATTCTCATGAGTCTCATAAATGCCCTCATGCAGTAGGCAGTCAACGAATTACTCTTACCCCATCATCCAACAGACAGACTGAGGCTTGGAAACACTACAAGGCCTGGCTAGAGTCACACAACTACAAAGTGGTTTTGCTTCAACTAAGTGTGGCTCCCCTGAACCCTGGCCAAGAGCATAAGCTCAGAAACTGGTGGTGGAATGGGGGTGGAGGGACAAGGAGGAAGAGTCCTGCTAACTGCTTATGAATTGTGTGACCATGAGCAGCAACTCAACCCATTTACACCTCAGTTCCCTCATATTTAAAATGAAATAATCCCTATAATGCATAAATTATAGGGCCATGGGGAATTAAATCAGGCACACACTTGCATAGTGCCTGACCCATAGTAAGTGCTTAGTAAGCAATAATTATATTTCTATCAATAAAATCCTACCCTGCCTATTGGTGAGGATAACTAGATGGGTAGAACTAATCTAGTCCCTCAGTGCTGTTTTCCCTAGTTACGGCCTTCTAATGCATTGTTTTGTAAAACTAGTTATTTGGATCCTTTGTACTAGGTAATCATTTTTCATTTCTCTGTCATCTTTGACTAAAAAGCTGTTGACAGGA
This sequence comes from Neomonachus schauinslandi, assembly GCF_002201575.2. Classification (NCBI taxonomy): domain Eukaryota; kingdom Metazoa; phylum Chordata; class Mammalia; order Carnivora; family Phocidae; genus Neomonachus; species Neomonachus schauinslandi. The sequence continues at coordinate 121,351,786 of NC_058405.1, read as the reverse complement.
TTAAAACTTCTGGATATCCAAAGCTTATCCTTCAAATGCCAATTTGTTTTCTAATTCCAAATATTCCTAAGGTATTATACTTCTTCCTAACTTGTTAAATAGACATAGAAGACACACAATTTTCTTGATAACTGAGAGCATCGCTATGAACACTCACAACCAGATGAAGACATCATTAATCTCTGGACATACCTGTAAGCTGTTCTGTCTCCTTTCCTGACTTAGGAATGTCAGCTGGGGCTACCACTGTTCCCCTTCTAATTTTGATCTCCACTCTTTCTTGTTCCTGACAGTGGGTCCCTCTCCTCACCACCCCTTTCCCCAACCCTTAGCCAAATTTGCACATCTAAAACATATTCTACAAAAATACAAAGATAACCAAATTATATATTTTAAAATTAGAACGAATGAGGTTGAAGGTGAGGGCCTAAAGAGCAAAGTATAGGATGCATGTAGTTATTCAGAGACATTTTCATTGTAATTTTTAGTATGTTTCAAAGGGCTGAAATTGCCAATAGCCTGACATCCAAACAAATGCATGGGTGTGTGCATAAGTGGTGGGTGTGTGCATGTGTATGTGTGCACGTGCAGTATGTGGATGTATTGGGTATTTGAGGATAGTTGCTATTCAAAATATTTTAAGTATTTTATTTTACAGTTTTGAGTATATAGATTAAAAATTGGAAATTTTTAATTAAAAAAATGAAATACGATTTAGTCAACAAATGTTTGAGTATTGTACTTACCATGTGCTAGGCACTATTCTAGGTACTGGGAATAAAAAGTTGAATAAAATAATTTTCCTATTCTTATGGATTAAAATGTTTGAATTAGACAACATGTTTTCTTTTTTTTAAGATTTTATTTGTCAGAGAGAGAGCGAGAGAGTGAGAGAGCACAAGCAGGGGGAGTGGCAGGCAGAGGGAGAAGCAGGCTCCTCATTGAGCAAGGAGACCAATGCAGGACTCGATCCCAAGACTTTGGGATCATGACCTGAGCCAAAGGCAGACACTCAACCGACTGAGCCACCCAGGGGTCCCGACTTCTGTTTTCTTAAAAGCAAATTGCTTTAGTTGAGATTATACTCTGAAATTTACTCATTTCCAATTATAAATTGTAAAGGAAAAAGTTTTCAAATAATGGGGGAATTACCAGCATTCAACATGCTTACAAATATAACTTGAGACTCTGAGTTCTCTGGAGAGAACTTCATAAAAAAAATTTAAGGTGCTGGGGTAATACAATGATTTTTCCAAATATAAGGAATGAGAAGTAAAGAAATAGAAACAAAGGGGCACCTGGGTGGCTCAGTTGGTTAAGCGACTGCCTTCGGCTCGGGTCATGATCCTGGAGTCCCGGGATCGAGTCCCACATCGGGCTCCCTGCTCGGCAGGGAGTCTGCTTCTCCCTCTGACCCTCCCCCCTCTCGTGTTCTCTCTCTCATTCTCTCTCAAAAAATAAATAAAATCTTAAAAAAAAAAAGAAATAGAAACAAAACATTTAGGATCTCACAGCAACATTAATTATCATACTGGGCATATTCAGCAATTTACATTACTATTATATTCAAGATGGTAATAGCATGTATAGGGGCCCAGGGCAGGCCACCCCAAAATGTGGCACAATGGCATATTGATAATTCTGAATTGAAGCTACTTGGGAAACAGTGTAAGGATACTCAGACTCTTCTCTGCCCCCTGGAAGCAGGAAACAAGTCTGCCATATGAAAAGTACCACCCCTGTACTAAGAAGTAAAAGTTGTGAAAGCTGTAGAAATATACCTTGTTACGTTTTTTTTACTAATCTACTACATCTCAGCCCAAATTCCACTTAGAATTCCTTACTAATTAAAGATCCCAAGCATCTGCCTTCTTTATCCTGTCAGTTCCTCACTACTTAATGTCTCTTTGTTTAAAATGTATAAAAACTGCCTGCCTTGGTTATTCCTTTGGGTCTCAATTTCATTATTGGGCCTCCATGCACATGTAATAAAACTGGGTTTTTCTCCTATTAATCTGTCTCATGTCAATTTAATTCCTAAGCCAGCTGGAAGAACCTTGATGAAAAAAAGGGAAAACTTTTTCCTCCCCTACATGTGAAAAGCTCAATATGAGAATGCTTTTTAAAAATTTAATTTCCATTATCATTTTACAAGATGGCAATATCCTGAAAAGTTCAGTATGAGGATTTTAAAAAATTTAAGCAGTATTTACAGGAGAGATGAACTTGAAGAAGCATTTTAAAATAAAAACTTACTGAGAACACAAGGGAACCAAATTTTATTCTAGTCTTCATAGCCCCTCTTTGTTACAAATGTTAAATAGAAAAACAAAATCATCTTTCAAGAAATACATAAATCAGTGTAATGATTCTGATTCTGGTCCTTTATGGACCTACCATGAAGCATCCAGTATAGCACAGCCCAGTCTAATGCTAACCCAAAGGAGGGTACAGTAAGGCAGGTTGAAAAGAGCTGAGGAGCAACAAGGCCTAGGTACCAGGGCACCCACCCTCTTCCCAAGAAGACTGATCTGGTAGGAATTGCGGATATATCTTACAAAGATTTATGAATATAATATGTCACAGTGCATGTGTGACTTAATATTAAAAACTGAAAATATTAAACACTTCCAAGAAATAATTCCTCTGGATTCTTTTCAATAGGATAGGTTGGGAGTCTTCTTCAAGGGGTTCAAAACAGAACATTACCCATCTCCCTGTGATGATGTTAATACCTGGGGCACACCAGATTGCTTGACCACATAATCCTGCACTGTGAATCAGAACCTACTGCTTTTTGACAATCTCATTGTTGCTCAACTGGAGCATGCATTCCCAGCTTTGGGGACTGCTTGCTGAAGAACAAGCCTCGTCTAGACTGTGTTCTCCAAAAGAAATGTGTGTATGTTCCCCTGGTTCTTTACCCCTACCTGTCAGCCAAGTCCTAAATGAGAACTGGCAGCTACCTCAGACCCAGAGAAGGCAACCGTGTGGCACTGTTGCCTTGGCTAACTCTGGACCGTTACTCTCTGGAATGTTTCATGAAAGAGATTCTATTCCATCTTGTTTAGGCCACACTATTATATTGTCTCATTACAGCAGCTAAACCGGAAGCGCAAGGAACACACATTTATGACAGAGCTGACTACCTGCCTCAACTTCGATTCTGAACACCTTTATTGGGTTGTGAGCCTCTTCACTGGATTGTGCATCTGGAGGGCTGGGATCATGTCCCCTATTTCAGTCTAATACAGGGCTCATTGAAGGAGGGGAGGGGCAGAAAAATGAAGCAAGTTCAAGCTGTAGGCTTTAGGGTCAGTCTCCTGGAATTGAATCTTTTGTCAGTCTCTGGATTCTAACCAGATTGGTGAACGTGAGCAAGTTTAGTCATCAAGCAAATACCAGTTGAGTACCTATTATGCAGCAGGTCCCATTCTAGGAACAAAGGATTCTGCTATGGATGATGGTGTTAACATTCTGGAGGACTTGTGTTCCACAAGCTCTCTTATGACTCAGCTTCCTCATCTGTAAACCAGGGATAATAATAGCAACAGACTTACCAGAGGACAGTTGTTGAGGATTACATGAGATGATACGTACAAAGTATTTAACATCATGCACATTAGCACTCAATAAATATTAACGATAACTAGGAACCGTCAGTAATTTGTGCTTGGTGTATAGATAACTAAATGCCACAGCATCAGAGCACGATATTTTTTTTTTTTTTTTAGGAGAGCACTGTTCTTTAGCCCTCAGTAAGAAACACACTGCTGTGTCCAATCAGAGTTCGGTATTCATTTCATTTGTATTGTTTTACCTTTTCTTATTTCTGCCATCTGGTAGGAATTGCGGATATATCTTACAAAGATTTATGAATATAATATGTCACAGTGCATGTGTGACTTAATATTAAAAACTGAAAATATTAAACACTTCCAAGAAATAATTCCTCTGGATTCTTTTCAATAGGATAGGTTGGGAGTCTTCTTCAAGGGGTTCAAAACAGAACATTACCCATCTCCCTGTGATGATGTTAATACCTGGGGCACACCAGATTGCTTGAGCACATCATCCTGCACTGTGAATCAGAACCTACTGCTTCTACCCAGTCACAGCTCATATTCTCCAAACAATTAATGGCTTCTCAGATCCAACAGAGAGCTCTTGTGGAATAACCGTATTGCATCATTTTAGATGACAAAATGTTCAAATGCATATCAGGTAAGGAGGAGTCCTAAGGCAGGTTCTAACAGAGAAAAAATGGGGATTTTCTCAACTCATCAAACAAAACTGGAAGATTGGGAGTTAAAGATTTCTGGTAGATAAAGATGGAAAATAAATTTAATGCTCTATAGGAAATAAAGAGCAACAGAGTAAACAATACTCCACACTGGGTGGGTGGCTTCATTTTGTTATAACAATTTCAAGAGCAATTAGATTTGAATGTCAGCTTTATCACTAAAAGCCCCCCAAAAGAGAAAGCATCATTATTCATAAAACACCTAAACTAGCTCTGCTTCTAAAGAGGGACTTGACCAGCTATTAAGTACCAAGCATTATCAGCATTTTAAATACACATCCAACAAACTATACATTATTATTGTAATTTTACAGAGGAATAAACAGGCTGTGAGAGGTTAAGGGGCCTGCCCAATACCATAAAGTTATCTGTGGGAGTCTGGACTTGAAGCCAGGTTGGTCGGACATCAATGCCTCCATTCTTCCCACCATACCAAAAGGAATTTTAAAACTACTGAACTCTTTAGAAGAGTACAGTGAAATTCTATTAAGAGTTCACTGATGAGTTAGGATTATCAGATTATTACCATAAATAACAATGAAGGTAACCTCATACCATATTCACTATGGTACAGTGATGTCCTCAGGACAAAATGAAGCTCCCAGGGCTCTGTGTGCCTCTTCTAGAGGATCCTAGGAGTGGGCTGGCACCAGGCTGGCTAGCTGGGAGGATGCCCTGGCTGATGGGCTGATCATGATCAGCCTACCCAGGAGCACCTTCCAAAACATCCAACTGAAGGTAATGGGAGGGACCTGTGCTTTCTTAGCTCAGTTCTCCTTGCTGGTACCCCCTACCCAACTCCCTGGCCCAGGCTCTCAGGTGGCCGTTTGACATTTTTTGGAGTGATCAAGGTGCTTGTAATAGTGAACGTGGTTTCCTCAAGACATTTAAAAACCTACTTAGGGCATCAAAATGCTAGCTGAAACAGCCACAGAATAGCAAATGGATCTTGTGCTTTGCAATATTTTGTGGCCAATCTACTCATTTTTTTGTGCACTTCTATCTGCCTGGGATAAAGGACTCTGAAATTGGGTTGTTATTTTTCAGACACAAGAACTATATTGGATATGGCTCCATATTTTTTGCATAGTTCTAGTCATAAGACAGTCCCAATTATACTACATTTACCTTTTTGTGTAGGAATATATCAGAAAGGAACATTTAGAGTACACCAATGTGAGTTCTGCTAATCAAATAAATCAGTCCAGGTGATTACAAGTGGCTTTGGACTGCATTCGGGTTATGGAAGGTGAGAACAGACTAGGGGTATATACCATCAAGCAGTGACAAATTCTCAACTTCTTTGTAAAAGCACAGTGTTTCTTCAGGTTTAGACATGACTCACTAAAGATACATTTTCAATGAAATATAGCTGGAAGCATTTAAAAGCTAGAAAATATAATCATGTCAGTACAGATGATCCCCACCCCCCACAAAAATGCATGACATCATTTCAAGATGTAGTCAGTCTGCTGTCCCTAGGCTATTGGGTTGGACGGACTGATACCTATCTGTACACGCAGAAGAATCCAAAGTGTAATGTGATTCTGGTTCAGATGCAAGGACCACCATTACACTTTAGAAAACATCCATTTCTGAACAATCTCTTTTCACTACTGATTTCCTGCAGAATTTATTTTTCTAATAGCAAGGAAAAAATAATCAGGCACAATCTATCATAAACATGTCATGAAAAAAACTATTTACTCTGGATATGCCCTTCCTACACTGTTTTTTGGGAGGGGTTCTTACTTACTTCCTCACTTTTCCTATATAATTAATGTGAGTCTGATGTGCACTAGTGTATTTGTGTTTTGTTCCCTACTTCTTTTCCATAAACACTCAAACATTTTCAACAATGTATTCTACAAGCACTGAGAGCTGATTAGTACCAGACACTATTCTAAGCTCTGGAATACAGAGGAAAGGATCCTTGGAATTTATATCCTGGAGGGGGAAGTCCAAAAAAAATGGGTATTTATCACACTTCTCTACATCTTCCTTCTTTTACTTAATGATACTTGGTAGAATTCCCTCCAAGGCAACTGGTAAAGATTTATCAGAGGGATTTCTTAATGAGATTTCTAAATATACTCTAAAGATGGCTGCAAAAAGTTGAACTTGCAAAATTATTTTAAGATGACACAACCCATATATCCATAGATCTAGACAGACACCGGCCCCTCCCATTAGCTTCATCAGAATGATGACATAAGGGCCCTTAGGCATGTAAGCTCTCTGCCTACTCCTTCGCTTGGAATCCTTTTCATGGGCTAAGTCTTAGCATAGGCCCATCCCTCTGAGTATTCCTTATTCTGGATGCAGGTCCCCCTAAGTGGCCCCTGGGTTGGAATATGTTGCTTCCACAACTATTCTATCATCTCAAGGATAACAACTGTAGTGAATGTTTATTGAGTACTTACTATTTTAATAAGATTGGAACCATTATGAGGACATAGGAGCCTTCACCCAAAGTTCAAAGTCACACAGCATAGCCAGGGGTAGAAGTGGGAGCTCCTATCTTAACCATTGCCATGATACCCTTCTGGATCTGAAGAATGATAGTCATACAAAATTTTCCATTTCAACCATGGTTCATCTGACAAGTTTTCTGTATCTTTCAACCTATATAAATGTCTGTTCTTTCCTTCTCTGTCAACCAAAGACTGTAGTAACATTTTATTGTAATTTTTATAAAGGCTTTCTACCTCTTAGGTCATATTATTTTGCAGCTTTAGAATTTTTACTAAGCACTACATGTGTTTTATAAGAAATTTAGAAAATACACAGGGAAAAGCATACCTCCTTAAGAGTATCTCCTGTACTACTAAGTGCACATGTATACATACATAAATACGTATTTCTACAGAAGACTCTACACATATAGTTAGATAACTTATGTTTTCATTTGTATTGTGAACACCCCCATGTCATTAAAAATTCTTTAAAAATGTGATTTTTAATGGCTGTGCAAAACCCATCAAATACATAATTTTTTCTGTAATCTTTCTCCTCATGTTGGGCAGTTAGGTTGTTGCCAAGTTTTAGATATTAGAAACATCACTGTGATTAACATCTTTGTGTTAACAGTAAATATTTCTTTAGACTGGATCCCTAGAATTACAATTACTGAACCAAAGATGCAACCATTTTTTAAGGCCTTTACTACAGATCATTAAAGTGCTTTCCAAAATGGTTGTGCCAATTTATTCTCACCAATACCACATGAAATTGCCAACATCACAACACTCACAGTTTTATCTCTGATTTAAGAGTTGCCAATATAATGCAGATATATTCCCATTAATTTAATTCATATTTCTGTGATTACTACTGAGTTAAGAATATTATTTCATGTGCATATTGGTCCTTTATATTCCTTCTTTTGCCAATTATCTGTTAATACCAAATACCCCTCTTTTCCTTACTCATTTGTAATTACTCTACACAGATTACATTCATTTTATTCATTCATTCAACAGGTATCTGCTAAACTCCTGCTGCTTACCTTGTCCGGTGCTAAGGATACAAATCCTATTCTTTGTAGTCCAGAACACCTTTGGGAATTTCCTTTAAGACCTTTACTAAGTGAGTATATATCTTAACATAAGATCACATTACCAATGTTGATATTTTAAGCACAATTAAAATAATACTCCAAGAAAGACGATAACATGAATAGAAATTTGTTCCCAGCTCAAACTGAAGATCTCTTGTTTTGTTTTTTTTTTGTCTTTACAAATTCAATAAGCCAACAAACTATGACTTAAGTCATTCAATATAAGTTTACAGGTTGCAAAACATCACATGTGCTGAGACAAATGAAAAATGCCACTGAATTCCTAAATCAAACTCTGTACTGACAGGGCATTCTCCCTGTGGAGTGTCTAAAACATGTAAGCAGTTTAGCTACTATTACCAAAAGTGAATCAGAATTTTAACAACGGCCAATAGTGGTGGTCACCAGAATAACATATCCATCCATCCAAGGAATATGTATGTAGCTTGTGGACCAGAGGAAGCAGGAGAGCACAGGAGAATAACTGCAAAATTTAATTGATAACATGTAATAACCCTTGATCCTTGGTTTGGAGTCTTAATTGAGTAAAGAAGATGCACTAGTTATTTTATAACATGAATTTCTTATTCGTGAGTCTTAAATTTGGTTACTTCCTGAAGAAAACACATCTTCAATTATCAAAAAGGATACCAGGGTATAAGGGTGAATATATCTCAGGAGATCCTGAATATCTGAGAATATCCTTTTAATTCTTCACACACCTGCCCGGCTAGCTCAGTCGGTAGAGCATGGGACTCTTAATTCTTCATATATCAGACGATTTAGCTGGATGTAAAACTCTTGGATTACAAGCATTTTTCCTTCAACACTCTAAACACACTGTTCTATGTTCTTATACCTACTGTTTCGGCAAAGCTAGATCTCAGTCTGATTTTATCTTCTGCAGATAAATCATTTATTTTATCTGGATTCTTATAGTTTTCTTCTCCTGTATCTTTGTAAATATAAAATTTTGTCAAGGTTATTCCTAGACCGGTCTCTTTTCCACAGGTGATGCCTGGAATGTTATGACCCCTTCAAATCTGTACACTCACAGCTTTACTTTCTGCTTAGAAAAAAATGTTTTAAAATTATATTTACGTACTGCTTCTGTTCTAGCTCATATAAAATCTTTCTTGAGAACATTCACAATGCTTATGTTAGATTCATTTTCTGTAGCCTCCATGTCTAGTAACATTTATCATATCCTTTTTTTCTTTTCCTTTCCTTCATATTCCAAGATAACTTCTCAACTAATCTTGTGAATGGTTCATTTTTCTTCTGTATCCATTCTTCTCTTTATTGACTCCACTGCAGATTTTAATTGTCTAGTAAGTATCTCTGTACCATAACTGCCTAGATATGAATACCAGATTCCCTCCTAATTCACTGGGTAAGTTTAGGCAAGTTAATCAACTTTCCCGAGTTTCAGTTTCCCTGTAAGTAGGGGCAATAATAACAACTATTTGAATAATTCAGGGTTTTAGGTTAAAAGCAACAGAAAATGCCGTGGCTAATTTAAGGATTAAAAACAATTTACTGAAACAATTTACCTGTATCATTTAAAACTATATATTTTCCCATCAAGTCTATTAAGGTGGGAAAATGCATGGAATAAAGAAATTTGGATCAGATGTTCCATGGCCAAAAAAATGGAGATCTTCAAAGCATTAACTCAAAGTTGTGATAAGGAACACTGGAGATCATCCAGGTAAAGCACCTAGCACAATGCCTGGCACATGATAATAATGTTAGCTATTAGTCTTCTAATAGATTTCTACTCCATAGAGTTCATTGATTCTTATATCCTATCCTTATGATAAAATCTTTTCCAAAGTAATCATTTGTTTCCAGTAGTAGTGGTGGTAGCAATGATGATGGTAGGGAGAGAAGAAAACAGCAGTCTGGCTGTACTAAAAAGCAGCAAACCCAGTAAAGCAATGGGGGGTCGGTCTTTGTGATCACAAAGGCAGACCTGGCATAGATAATCCACTGACCATTCTTCTCCATCCTTTCTACTGGCCTTACAATAGAACTCTCCAACTCTGACAATAGGGTGAATGTCTTCATAGTTTTTAATGGGGAATCAAAAGAAGTTTTATCAAGGGTTCAGAAATTTAAAAAAATTCAACCAAATAAAATAGTTACACATCTGTAAAATGTTTTGCTTACTCTGTGGTGCAAATCAAATAAGCTACATGTAACAGCATTCGGTTCAGTATGCATAGTTATACAAATCTAAGTTTCCTATTCTTACCTACAGACCAGCAAATCTTCTCATCAGCAGCTTAAAATAATGCCAACAGCAGCAATTACTAAGATACATTTTTCTACAAAATAATTTAATAAGGATCCACTTTTTCATTATACTTTGCTAATTGAAATAAGAGAAAAATTAAGATCCTGCTGTGAAGCACTTACATTATGTAAAGAAAACAATATTCACCTTATTAAGAAACAAATAAGAAAATGGGACAATGGAAAAACTCCAGCAAGCTTCTCCCCTTACAACAGTTACAGCTTTAAAGCAAGAAACATATAAGGCAGCTAAGGTCATGAATGAAAAAAAGGAGGTGCCAATTTACTCTGCACTTGGGCAAAGCAGGTTTACTCTTTATTTTTTAAATAAAACAATTTATGGAAATACTTGCAAAGGGGAGAACTGTTTTTATGAACAGAACAACTTTATGATGGAAAGGAATTTCTAAAGGAAAAACAGAATGCAGAAATGCTAAGTATGAAGGAAATAGTAAGCCTTAATTCCCCTAGAATAGCGTAATAGAAGGCCCTTTGCAGTGACTAAGGACCTTTATCCTGATTTAGGGTTTAGGAATGATTTGAGGAGAACTTGCAAATCAAATATATTTCCATTACAGAGGTTGATACCACAGGATGAATATTTTCTGATGTCATGCTGCTCTATAGGAATTTTCATATGTAAAAGTCTGCAAATTAAAATACAAATTAAAGAGCCTATACATTGAAAAATGCCTTGAGCTCCAATTTTTAAAGAAAAACTACATTTTTTTTTTTAAAGATTTATTTATTTGAGAGAGCGAGAATGAGAGAGTACATGAGAGGGGGGAGGGTTAGAGGGAGAAGCAGGCTCCTCGCTGAGCAGGGAGCCCGACGCGGGACTCGATCCAAGGATTCCAAGATCATGACCTGAGCCGAAGGCAGTTGCTTAACCAACTGAGCCACCCAGGCGCCCCGAAAAACTACATTTTCTTTCAAGAGCCAAGAGATTTCAATTCTAAGAAAACTATCTTTCAATTTATGATAGCCACATTCATATCTGAAATAGGATTTATATAGAATTTAACTGTAAAACATGCATTTATCTTCAAGTTTCAATAATGTGCTTGTTCAAAGTGTTTGCAGACTGTTTCTATTACATGCAACCCCTGCATTAAGGTCTGAGTACATAAAAACTCATAAGACTCTATAAGCTAAGACAGAGATTTGTCTTCAAACTACTTGAAAAAAAAAACAAGCCTTAGGAATATCTAAAATGAAATAATCATAACCTAAATTACTTTGCTGACGTACAAACAGATCCAATCACTTTGGAAACAATACATTCATAATATATAAACAGATACAGTAAGACCATATGGACCCATTTCTGCCAAAGTAACAAAAATGGCAATTGAGAAATTGAAAGCACTTTCACATGAAGACAGACTGTTTTGCTATAGCTATGGAGTAAGCGCAGGGTTAGACCTTAGGGAAAAAGAATGTTTCTAAAATATTTTTCTCTACAGAAATGATTCTAAAAAGAAAAACGATCACACAGTGTAGGGAATTCAGTGCTGAATGATCCTGTCACCCATTTAATCTCACCAACTCAGCAGTCAGTCATTTCAACTTTAATAGCATAAAGTTTGCATGTACAGGGGAGAAATTATATCCTATATTCATAGTTTAACTCTGAACAGGAATTGTTATTCAACTACAAGGAAATGATTATTTTAAACATACAAAGTCAGGCTTAACTTTAAGTGTTAATAAAGGAAAAATACTCTTACTTTCAAATGTAAACAAAAGGTAATGCTAATTCAACGGCAAAAATTGAAGTTAAAAATGCCTAAGTTAGCAAATTTATATAAAACTGATACGATATAATACATATCTATAGCTTGCTTAAATAAAAAAAAGGGGCCAAAGTACACATTCTTGGATTTTGTGGTTCCATTAATGAATATTCATACTGTGCCAATTACTTCACATAAAAGTATACAATCTGGTTTGTGCCTCTGCATTCTTCTGAGGGTGGAAACTATACATAAGAGATCACCTTTGTAGGCCTCCTTACCATTCCTCCCCTCCCTTTCCTGGATAGAGTGCTTTGTTCAAAGTAGGCTTTCAATCAGTATTTTTTATTTAGTTAAAAGCAAGCACTAAAGCTAAGTACAGCAGGATCGTAAGCATTTTTACATTCCCAGTTCATTAGCCCAATAAATATTTTTGGGCACCTACTATGTATTTCATATCTGCATATGTGATCTAGCTATGTGTGAAAAGCCAGATGGAGTCTGTTCAAATTCCTGGAATTGAAGAGCTCTTCAAAACAAAACAAAACACACCAAAACAAAACAAATAAACAAAACCTAGAATCTTAATAAACCTAAAAAGATGTCTCCAACTGAATCAAATAGAACAAATACGCAGCTATTTGGGATGTACTTCTGGGACCTGTACGACTGGGCAACTTTGCTAACAGGTCCAGCTGATCATTTATCAGGCTATCACAAAACATATATACTTGTTGCTAGCTAAGTTGGCAGTCTAATTTTTTATGTTGCGAGGACAATTTTTTTGCATACACTCACATACTGAATAAACCTGTTGGTCATACTCTGTTGTATTCCTTAACCACAGAGATACCTGAAATGGAGGATACCCTACACCATGAACACAGGGAACATTCTGAGCACAGCACACACAACTGAAAAGGACCGATCTGAGAACGAGTGGCAGGATTCAAAATTTTTGAATCCAGGCCAAATAGTGTCACAAGAGCTCTGCCACTTGACCTCATGTTGAACCACATTTCCATAATATTAAGGAGGTAAAGCTGTAAAATTTGATGATCCCACAGAAATCACTAAGAAAAGATCCAATCTTACCTCGTGTTTGATGATGCAGTTCAGGCATGGAAGACTTCATTATACATTACATGGTAATTACAATTGCCAGGATAATTCAGTTACCAGTAGGAAAAATGACTAAGTTACTAATAGGAAAAAGTCGAAGTTTTAGGCATTGTACTTATAGTGCTTTTAGCTAAGCACAAAACTATGCTTGTTTACGGTTGAAATAAAAATTCCGTCTTCTGCATGTGGTTGAGGTGTGTCAGAGAGAATGATTTCATTGTAAATAAACTTAGGGGCCAAATAAAAGGAAGCTGCAAAGGCAGGTGCACAACAGTTGAGTTGTTTCAGTTTCGGAGGAATAAAGTAAATAATTGCACTGGAATTTGTTCAGTTCTGGGCATTCTGCCATACAGGAAGGGTGTGTAATTACTGAAGCTAACATATCCATGCAAAAATGAAGTAATATCAATAGGGCACAGTTGGTTCCAAAGTTCCTTATTCTATCTTCAAAAATTAAGGATCTTTAATGACTCTCATTTCACTCTTTGATATTTAAGTTTCACTTAAGTTAATACGGCTACACTGAAGGTAGAATTGAAATTTTCACCGAAGTCAGAAAATACTATCTTAAGGCTTCTCTCTGAGAGCCTTACAAGTAAAGAACATTGCAATTTTCACTCATCAAAGATAACAAAAGAAGTATATACAGTACCTAATTTAGGACTTCACCAGAGTAAGAAAAGTATATGTAAAATGATTTGGTTTTACCAAATCTATCCTGCGCTTATGATTTCATGCTATCTGGATTGGCCTCAACCTTAAATGTGGTTTCCAAACTTCTTAAATCAGAAGCCAAAAATCAGAGTGCAGTTTGTGAGGGAACAGCAGAATGTAAGTTAAAGTGCCTGCGTATGGCCAAGTTCATATAGAGATTTCAACTATGCAAGCAATTTTATAACAGAAGATAAAAGAGTATAATAAATATTACATGTGATTCTACAAAACGCAAATCAACTTGCATCCTATATAGACCCATAAAATATGCTTGTTAACCCTATGATTGGCCATATATGGTCTTTTAAAGAATTTCTATAGTCCAGATCACATCCTATCAGTTATAAAAACTACACTATGGGGTGCCTGGGTGGCTCAGTCGTTGAGCGTCTGCCTTCTGCTTGGGTCGTGGTCCCGGGGTCCTGGGATCAAGTCCCGCATTGGGCTCCCTGCTCTGCGGGAGGCCTGCTTCTCCCTCTCCCGCTCCCCCTGCTTGTGTTCCCTCTCTTGCTGTCTCTCTCTCTCTGTCAAATAAAACTTTTAAAAAACCCCCAAAAAACTACACTATATTCTCCCAACTGATAGTAAGGGCCTACACATGGCCTTTGGCTGTTTCCTTTGTGCCTGTGAAGATAGCACACTGACACATCCAAGTTTCAGGGGGTGGCAGCAAAGCTCTGGATAAGGAGCCAGTGTCTTATCAAATTCCAATTCTTCTGCATCCAAATATTTACCAACCACTTCAAGGAGAAATCAATAATTTAAGCCTAAGGTTTTCACAAGAGGAGGCAAGGCCCTTTGAGGGTACCACATGTGGCCATATTTCTTTATCTTACAACATGTAAGATAATAAGTTAGGACCAGACCATTCTTAAATTTGCCAGATACTTGAAAACTATCAGGATACAAAAAAATTCTTTGTTTCCAATATCTGTATTCATCATGGACTCCTGGATCCTTATTAAGGAGTTGAGCTGAACAGTAAAACCTGTCCAATGCTGATCTTGATTACAGCCAACTGGTAGCTTCCATTTAACTGGCACTTCATGAAATTTTGGATTTGAGTTCAAGGATCACATTATTTTGTTCTTCCCATGGGATGATTTTTACTTCTCTTAAAGCATGATCCTTGAAGAGATTTCTTCAGGGGTTACCTCTATCACTTGGTATACATGATGCTGGTAGATATTCTGTGACATTTCCAAGATAAACCACATCCTCTTTTCCCTACATTTAATTTTCAGCTAAGCTGGACAGATGGGAAGTGAAATTCATAACACCTATGTCATTTTTTGACCACTAATAGGAAATAAAATTTTAGTTTGCTCCATGCAGAGGTCAGATTTAATTCCTACTTCAACATGGATACATTCAATTCAAACTGTCTTAAGGGTAAGAATATACCATTGAGTAGCTACATTTCTCAGTGCTGTCTGTGAGATTCTCTTGCTCAGTAATGCTCTATGAATGTGGCTACAGGTCCCATTATCTTCACAAAACAGTTAGTTGGTGACAAAGTAATCTGAGAGCCAGTATTATTCACCCACTCCCTTTCTGAGCAATCATTTATTGCAACTCTAATATCATTAAAGGCGCGGGCGGGGGGAGGGAGCCTGCAACATGTGTGTGAAACAATTATAAAACATGGCTCTGTTGTTAGGTAGCTGATTACATAATGCAAGGGAGCATACAGTAAGAGTTAAAGCAGTGGTATAAAGTGCTAAAGAGGAGGAGAGAGATCTGACTTCAGCTGGGGTACAAATGGCATCACAGAAGAGGCAGCACTTGAACAGAAGCAGCCTCCTTCTTTCTATCTGCCAAAGAGCAAGGACTTTTTCTATAACTACACAGGTATGCACCTAAACGACTGACATCAATGTAAAAGGTTATCACTTTACAAAAGGGAGAGAATATGAATCTCAACATTTTGTCAAGGAATAAAGAACAGCTTCTGCTTTGGGATCCTAGGGAAAGTGTGGCCCAGTAGAGGAAGATTTAATTGTGGTTTTGACACCCAAAATCCAATTTCAGATATTAATAGACCAATGCTTTGTTAACAAGACTGCTTTGGTTGCTTGCGATTTCCTTCTCTACTACTTACTGTGAATTGCCCAGGGGGAGTACATGTGAGGTATTTTAGTGGCTTGGATGTACTCAAGCCACTGGTACTCAAGAAGAACCCAGACTTCTCCTCTCAAAATTCAGGTGTGTGTTAAAAGATATTACTTTCCAATTTTTTAACCAAGTGCCTTGACATTATGTTTGAGTTGCACTAAATCAGCATGTTGGTAAAATTTATTTTTACATGCTCTATTTCTTATAATAAAATAAAAATAAAATAAAATAAAGCTGTTCTAATTTGTGAAACCAACATGGTGAAGTTTTGAAAGTTTAATGCCATGTAGAAGTAAAATACAGTCATAGCATAAACATAGCTCAATGTACACAAAGTTGTTTTATCTTCATATCACAATCCAAAGAAGGCTCAGTGAATCCCTATATATATACTTCAAAATAGAACCACCAGTTCCTCCTAAGAGGCGCCTTTTCTTCTTAGGTAGAAATGCTGATTAAAATAGTAATATTAGCCCTTACTACGAGGACTTAGTAAGTGCCAGACACCACTGTAAGCATTTTACAATGGTTAATTTAATGTCCTCAATAGCCATCACTGTCACCAATTTACAGAGGAGAAACTGAGACACAGAGAGGTTAAGAAATCTTCCTAAAATCACACAGAAAGTAGTGGGTGCAGGATAGGAACCCAGGCTATCTACTCAGTTGCACTGAAAGGGTCTCTTCCTTCTGTACCCAATGAAACATCCTTCCTGACACATGGCTGCCACCAAACAAGGTCTTTTCTTTGAGATCGGTGAAGCTCATGTTTTCACTCCATGGCTGTGAGCATTGCGTTGTAGTGAGATTAAAAAAAAAAAAAATTATACATCCCACCCAAGAATATTATTCTTTTGATATAATACATAATCAAGGACATTACCTATTCCATTTGGGCCTAACACAATTAAGAATGTCACATTCTGACTAGTTATTTTCAAATCAAATATATAAGATGAATAGTAACTAGCTTTTTAATTCCTAACTTTTCTGTGCTCTGTCTCATTGGGCAGATGATAGGAAGTGACATTTCAGGAAAGTCCTAAGAAGTTTCTACCCCATCTATAAAAAAAATTAAAGGATCGTGCCTGGAAGCTCGAGTTGGCTATTTAAAATCAGGTGAATATCTTGGAACAAGAGATGGATATGGTCTTGGGTTGAATGAAATGCCGAGTACTAAGCACTGATAAACAATTTTAAAAGAAATTAAGCATGAAAATTGCAAACATGTATCAGTGGATTCAAATTCTTAGAACAGGAATAGAAGAGTAGAGTATGGCCTCCCACTAACTAAATAATCTGGGAGATAAATGGTAATTCTTCTCATAAATAGCAAATACCCGTATTCTTTTGGCTATCTTCAGGAACAGGAACCCTTCATGCTATCTCCCACAAAATATTCATTCAGAACACTATTTATCAATAAAAGAATGTTGAAGTCATCTGAGGCTGTCAAGGAATTCCAGTGCCAAAATCATGACAGGTTTCCAATTTTCTTCAACATGTGAAGTATCATCTGGTCTCAAGGTACAAATGCAAAGTTCCTGTAGCTATGTTTTACTGAACACAGTTTCTAGCTTTAAGTCAGTTCTGGGCATTTTGATAAATTTACTGTCATGTTTCACCAAAATGCAGAATACACTAACAGCTCAAAATAAATCAGAGTCTTCTCATTTTACAGCTCCTCGGGTCAAATCTCGACAACTATGAAGTGCAGTAAGAAGAGTCCTTTTTTCCTCCCTAAAGGTGAGAGAAGCTTGGACAATCTATAGTTTAGTGGAAAATGAAAACAGTACTGACTACAATTTTTTTGTATCTTCTCAAATTCTTAGTTTGTGGAATGTTTTGAAAACTTCAAATTTCAGTGGGGGAATGGAAAATATTTTGAAATCTTGCTACTAGAATAAGCTATGAAATCATTTTTCTTGATAGCACAGCTCTAATGTCAAATATTCTGGGGTATTCTTTCACTCTACACAGCTAGCTCTAAGTTACAGCAAACAGTAAAATAATGAGGTATTAAATATTCCTTTACTCTGCCATCATTAGTCATCTGAACTGCTGATATTGATTTTTGAAAGAATATTCCAGCAAATATACATCTAAGTTTATAACTCTTGAGAAGAAAAGAATCAGTGGTTTAATCATAAGGCTTGAAAAAAATGTAATATTAAATTATTTCCAACAGAAAAACCCACACAGAAGGCATATACGTTTCTTTTGTTTTGGAGGGAGGGGGCAAAAAAAAAAAAAAAACCTATCCCTGGAGCTTTGAATTTACATTCACCTTATTAAGCTTTTAAATCTGAAGAAATTAAATTCAGGAATTCCAATTTCTCTAAGCACAACAGATAAGATCTAATTTAGAAGGCTACTTGTATGTGAAGAATAAATAGCATTAAGTACCTTAAAAAAAAAGTCAACATAAACATGACATTGAAGCAAACTGGCACAGTTTGACAAGTTTTAGAACACTAGCTCACAAAATGAATATACTTTGATTCAGACAAACACAACAAATATAGCCTCTATCCAAAAATCACAGAGACAACCCTATATAATACCTATATTAAATTGTTAAAATGTTCAACACATCTAAGGATATTACAGGCCTCAAGTTGCCAGAGTCCTGATAGAAAAGTCAGCAGTGTAAAATATGCTTCACAAGGCTTGGCGTGCATGCACACACTCTGCAATGTGGGGGAGACAGAGACACCAATCACCATCGATATTGTCCTTACTTGCAGACGCACAAGTATCCTGCATGTTCCGATTCTGACTGGCACCTGGAGCGGCTCTACGTGCCAGTCATCCCAATGTACTCAGGGATGTAAACACCTTATAATTAAAAAACGTGAAGGCATCAAGGACGTTAGACAAATTTAAAACACATCCAAAGATTAATTTTTAAAGGCATTGAAGAAATAATTGATTGCAAATTCCAGTAAGAGGATGTACCTGCTCCTTCACGGAAGCTAGAATAGTGGTGGCTGTGGTCTCGGGTTCCATGCCTGGGCCAGTGGAGGCAGCTTCCCAGCGGGTCTGTGGTTGCCCCTCCTCCACCAATGAGGCCTGCTCAGGAGCGGGCATTCCTCCTGCGAACAAGCAGGCAAAGAGTTAACACTTGTTCATGGGCTCCTATGCAGGAACAGGCAGGGACTGAGGATCTGCAGATGGTTCCCAGGAAATACTATAGACTTCAACACACAAAGATCACAACTCCTTATGGCTATTTGATTTTCAAAAGGCAACATCTAGGTCCAAAAGTACAGCTAGTATGACTAAATACTAAAATAATAACAACAGTAGCAGTAGCACTAATAATAATGCATACTAAGAAAATGTATAAACAACATCATAGTAAAAAAATGACATAAAAGTGTTGGGGAGGAGGGCTCTTAGTTAAAAATGTACTAAGGACAATAAAACTGTTAGAAGCTTGTTGAATTGCTGATTTTTCTAATCAGATAACCCATAAGTAAATATGACTATATCATGAAGCAAATAATAAATCTTCTAGACTGCTATAGGGGCCAGTTTGTAAAGTTCACATACAAGAAGACGTCTACAAATACGCAAATGCTTTACCAGTTACAGAAAAGGCTTATGCAATAGAAAAAAAAAAAAAAGGTTTAAAACTTGGGCCTAAAATAAACAAAAGTCTCCTGTATTTAAAAGAAATGGAAGGCATTAATAATTAGAACAAGGATATCTCTGGTGTAGTATTATAGCTAACATGGTTTCCTTAGAAGAATCTGATTACCAAAAATGACAAAGGCAATGGAGTTGGTGTTTAAAAAGAGGGTCTATTTCTCGGGTGCACAGCTTATGAAAGAATGAGTTCTAAAGCAAGAGACGGAGTGCCTCAACGCACCAAGAGGGATGTGTTTGCCAGACCACTGACCCGGCAGGGATTTTTCATAGATATGGAAGATTGGGAAAAGATTCCCACCTAAAATGTTGTAAATATTTTAGTAACTTGTTTAAACGGCAGTGTGTTTGCTTAAGAGCACAGTCTCTCGTACCATGAGATGAGTCCAGTGCTTGGTGTATGTAACAGGTATTCAATACATGTCTGCTGAATAAATGAGCATATAAATGAAGGACTGGCCATCTTTCCCATGTCTCTGGAAATCATCAGGCAAACCTCACCAAGGGCTATGATACACACGAGACCTTATTTGTTCAACATGTTACTCTGTAAGCTCATATATGGACATGTCAGACCATAAATACTGTTCTTGACAATCTTCATAGTTTTCTCCTAAGAATTACTCTATTGTTATATTTTGATTTTTTTTTTTATCAACTTCCACAATGTTCAATTCCATAGTATGATCTGGGGATTTTCCCATTCCCTCAAATTTCTGTATCAGCTTGCTTTTTCTAAAATCATCATCTGTAAGAGAAGGGAAGATATATGCATACCACCTGACCTCTCTTCATCTCTCATCCTCACTCTTTTGACTTTCACATTAGTGAAGGTGGGTTTGGGTTCCAGGCTTCTAACAGTAGTTGCTTTATTCTTGCCATATTAATAGGCAGAAATGGGCAGTGAATGTGATGAGTTAGTGCATTTTCCCTAATGCCAGCTTCATGAAGAGTCCGTATGCCTGCTCTAGCAGGTGAATTCTCTTTCATTTCTATGGTGCCCAAGTTTAGATGGAGCCTTACCTGCAAGGAGGAGGATCTCCTCGAGTATGAGTAGAGGAGGAACTTCATTTAGTCTTGGAGTAAGTGAATCTAGGATCAAAACCTAAGTGCCCTTGGACAAGTTACCATTGTTGAGCCCCACTTTCCTCCTTAAAAAGGGGCTTACTAATTCTTTCTACAGCATAATAAAAGGATTTTATGGGAATCTTTATTTTTTAGTATATGCAGGCTTGAGATATAAAATACACTTAAAATATCATCAACTGAATAAAATAGCTCATTTCTGTATTTACCAGCTACTCACCATAAACAAGATATGAAGTGTATGAAGAAAAAAATGCCACACATAAAGACCTTAGATTAACATTTAAGGCAAGTAAAGATATGAAAGTATTCTATGCCATTGAAAAACTACACACCTTAAAATAAGCAGATGGTTGCAAAGAACAAAAATGTTACTATGCAACAGTGGAACAAATAATGCCAAGAATCAGAAATTTTAAATGTCAAGAGTATAATATCATGAAATATCAATGTGTAAGGAAAAGAGAAATAAATTCAGTGCACAAAGAAAATCTGAGAAAGGGAGAAAATAGAAACATCACTGGGGAAGTAATTATTCTTTATATAAATAGGAAGAGCCTTACTGAAAGATGTAATTATATTATTGTAATTATATTACATCACTGTAAGTATACCACACTCATTTCATAATATTTACTTTGATAATTCTTACTGTCCAGGATCAATATCAGATGAGCATTTTCCGAATACCACTCTGCCCACATGTGTAGGGGGCTAGGGGGTTTGGGCATAAGGCAGGGTCACTGACCATTAGCGCCTCATCACCTAGCTGAGGCAGCAAAATATGAATCAGATCAAGGCCAAGTAGAGCAAGACGCAGCGATGGAATAACAATACCAAAGTTAATAGGTAGAGGCTGTGAAACACTTATGAATTTGTAAAAGAAACCAGTATCAGGCAGGAGAGATTTTCATAGGCAGGGATGATACTTTTTGTTCTCTGATTCCTCAAAGACTGAAAGGTATTGCAGGCAATAACTATCACTGCTGGGCTGAAGAATGACCACGGTGCCCCTGCATACCTGAGGGTGAGACACTTCACTGCCCCTCATTTCTGGAACAGTCCCCAAATAACATAACCTAACACTGGGCAGAGGAGGGATGCCACAGTACTGACAAGTTCTAAACCTAGTAAGGTCTTCTAACCACTTTCTTGTAGTTCTCATAACAATTTAAGGAATCATAGGAACCAAGGTACGACTAGAGCCACAGGATAAGATTATTACTTCTTCCCATTAGCAAAGGAAAAAAAAAAAGCCACCAAAAAATAATGAGTGCTTCTATAGCAAAGGGACCGTGAGAAATAAGGCTTCGTGCTTCCTTCAATGACCTCAACTTGCCTGATTTGGACAAGCACATTCTAGGGACCTGAGAATATCAAAGCATTTTGGGGACTCTGGAGAATCACAGGGAATGGTAGAGGTGCCAGAAAACTGGAAGCAGGAAAATGCCATTGCTGTTTTTGAAAAAAGAAAGTAGACTCTCTTCACATCATAAACTAGAGAGCTAGACATAGATCTTAGGTGAGATTCTTAAAAGGATTTTATCCAAGAGATGATCTGTGAGAACCAGAAAGGGGCACACCAAAGACAAGTCATGTTAAGCTGTTCTAATTTCTGTCTTTGGCAGCGTAACCATGGAAATGTAGTGTGTCTAAACTCCAGTGAGGCATGTATATTAGAAGTCCCCCACGATATTATAATCATCAGAGAACTGGGGCTGGCAGAGGGCAACTGCTGACTCTCACAGCCTGAAAATGTCTGAAGGAAACATATCCTCCTACAAAGGTTTCTAATGTAATGCCGGAGAACTTTGTTCTTGACCCAATCTTAACCAAAAAGTTTAGCTATAATGTAAATAATACACAGGCATGCTCAAATTCTTCAATGACTATGAATACTGAATTAATCCATATAGTAAAATTAAAATACAGAAAACATTGCTATACTGCAATAATGAGCTACCTCTATGAGATAAAAACAACGGGAATAAATGCGGGGTCTTATATTGAGGTTAGCTTAGCAGCACCCTGGGGAAAAGATCTAAGGACTTCAGGTCCAAGAGCAGAATGAGTGAACCATGCATGAGACAAAGCTGCTGCAAAGACAAGGTGATTTTATACTGTGTTGATATCAGTATTTAAGATGACAGGAAGAGGGGCACATGTTGGTGTACACCTCTCCTTCAGGCTCCTTGGGACATGTCCAGGTCCAGTTACAGACGGCACATTTGCAGAAAGAGACGCAAATGTATCCATTCAGGAGAGGATGAGTAGGATGGTAAAAGTATTCAGCCATTCTTACCAGGCACAGGAACAGGGACAAAATGAATGACAGCTCCTGCTCCGTAGGAGCTCAGACCTTAGTTGGGGGGGGAGGAGGGCAGGCGCGCGGGAAGGGCAGCTAATAGAACAAGAAGATTAAGTCCGATCTCAAGAAGAGAAGGACTATGCAGACAAGCAGACGTCTATAAACCTCTGAAGGACTGCTATTGACAAACAAGGTTAGACATTTTAGGTTATGATCCTAAGAGCTGGATCAAAAACTAATGGGTTTTGTGACAAACCTGTATTTGCCTTTATTATTACTGTCTTTACACTTTTAATCAAATCTGGCTAATGGTTATATTATTTTTAATCAAAATGAAAAGTTGAGCCACGAGAGGAAGCTCAGGACGGGCTTTCCTTTTGGAGCAAATATTCAAGTGTCTGAGGCAGACACTAAGATAAGACAACTTCTACACTCTGAATTGATGTGAGTGTTCCTCAGTTTTCGGAATGTTGTCTATCATTTCGCAGCTATCTGTTAAAAGGCACCTGCAGGGCAGGAAGCTGTGCTTTTCCTGAAGGCATGATGGACACTGGAAATATTAGTGCTGTTTCTCTGTCTGGCTGTACAAACCTGAGATGAGTTTGTGACCAACTCTTACAAGTGTCTTCTCATTTTATCCCAGGCTTTACTTACTAAATTTCCTCTTGCCTAGGTCTATTTTTAACATTCTGTTGAACTGTATTCTTTTGTGCCTTGTAAAAACACCTTTTGGAAGGCAGACTCTGTACTTTCACTATAAACTTTATTGAAGACAAAGAAGCTTTTATGTGCAACTATTAGTATTTGTGTATGTGTGTGTATCTCAATCTTATAGTGAACTATCATTGAGTAATGGGAAATTTTTCTTCCCAAGGTTGCAGGCTAGATACATTCAAGAGTGAGTATTGAGGGGCGCCTGGGTGGCTCAGTCGTTAAGCGTCTGCCTTCGGCTCAGGTCATGATCCCAGGGTCCTGGGATCGAGCCCCACATCGGGCTCCCTGCTCGGCGGGAAGCCTGCTTCTCCTTCTCCCACTCCCCCTCTGCTTGTGTTCCCTCTCTTGCTGTGTCTCTCTCTGTCAAATAAATAAATAAAATCTTAAAAAAAAAAAAAGAGTATTGAATCTTGAGAATGTAGATGTAATAAATGCAGGGTATGGATGTAACATACAGCTATGCATGTACTATATATGGGCAAAGCCTATGACTCAATATCTATAATCACTTTTACCACAGATACTAATCCACAAAATTGTCTCTGTGCTAAATCTTTCTGGGATAGATCAACTACATACTGTATTTTCCTCTATTTACTCATTTCTAATCTCCTTACTGACAATTTTTGGCCAAAGTATACTAAGTATACTTTGTTTCATCTTATCCAGTGATATAAACTGGAGTCAATATATTTTTCTCTCCTCTTTTGCATTAGTATTTTGGACTATAACGTATCTCATGACTTCATTTTTTTTTTTTTTTTAAGATTTTATTTATTTGACAGAGAGAGACACAGCGAGAAAGGGATCACAAGCAGTGGGGAGTGGGAGAGGGAGAAGCAGGCTCCTGGCTGAGCAGGAAGCCCGATGTGGGACTCAATCCCAGGACCCTGGGATAATGACCTGAGCTGAAGGCAGACACTTAATGACTGAGTCACCCAGGTGCCCCTCTCATGACCTCATTTTGAACGCTCAGAAAATGCTACAATGATTGATGACAACCATTTCAAAACTGATAGGACAAATAATGATCCCTAAGAACAAATTAAAAAAAATAATAAAGGACAGAAAATAAGCACGATTATTTAAATTTTATTCAAACCAAGGTATTAATAATACAGGATAATAAACATTTTGGAATAAGCATTAGATGAACAAAATACTGTAATAGTAAAAACAGAAAAAAAATCACTGAGTATCCTATGTAGTAAAGACAAGTTTCTTTGCTTTACTTATAATGAAACTGGAACTACAGAAGAACGAGGTACTGGGAAATCAGGAATATGCGTCAGAAGTTAAACACCTTCAGGACCATATGGAAGATCTATTCTAGAATTCTAAAAGGAGTACTAGATGAACTTTTCACAGTTAGAGTTTTAAAATATCCTAGAAGTAAGAACCATTTCTAAAATCTGCAACTCTTTAGGAAGCTTACAGATAGTTACATACTAAACTTCTAATCAGACAGTTCATCCAAAAAATTGAAACTTCTTGGCAAGAATTTGTTTAGAAGGGAGCTATATGCCAAACAGCACAGTAATTCTGGAGAATAAACTATATACAGCAGTTAAGTGTTTTGGCTTATGGATTTTACAATCAAAAGATCAGCGCAAGATAACCTGATATTTAAAAAAAGGCAAAAGGTGTAAACAGACCTTTCAGAGAAGAGGAAATCTAGGTGGCCAAAAATAAGGTGCTCAAACTCATTAGTAACTAGAAAAATACAAATTCATACTACAGTGAGAAATCAATAAACAACCCCTAGAATGACAAAACATTTATCAATACCAAATTCTGGTGAAGAGGTAGAACAATAGTAAATATCGCAGGCTGCTGATCAGTATATAAAGGAGCCATCACTTGGGAATACATTTTGGCACCTATCTACTCGAGCTGCTGATACATATATTCCTTGGCCCAGTAATTCCATTCCTGATTATACAGAGGTATTCTTGCACACAAACACTGTAGAGCCATGTAAGTCAGGTCATGGCAGCACTCTATGGAAGCTCTGAATTGTAAACAACCTGAATGACAATAGTGAAATGGGTAAAGACATTGTGGTATAGTCATGCACTGTGTTTCATCTATAACAACAAGTGAACAACAGCACTATACAACAAGAATGACTCTCACAAGTACACTGCTGAATAAAAGAAGTCACAAAAGAATACAAACAGTAGAATTCCATTTAGGTAAAGTTTAAAAAATAGGCAAGATAAAACTGTTTATTAAGGATGCATTTGTAGGAAATGACTATCAAAGTCAAAGGAGTGGTTACTTCTGCAAGGAAGATGCAGATTGTGATTTTAGAGGGGACATTAAGAACTTTTGGAGTGCTGGACTGGCATGGGCAATTATTAACGGACGTTTTAGCTTTTTAATGTTTTTTAGCTGTATATACATTTTATGAGCTTTTCTATAGTTTTTTTCATGAAAAAGGAAAAATACTAATATAGCAAAACAAACTTATATGATAAATTCTTATTAGATATGATCTGTAAATAGAAAAATTTAGAGTATTTATAAATAGAATGCAATAGTGGGTAACAGCTCAAATACTAAAGACTATCCATTTTTAAGAGAACTGATCTACTTCTGGTTATGAAACTACACTAAAAAAACGACACTAAATTTTATAACTCATAAATGTCTTGAAGGTACTTATTTCAATAAAAAAAGGGGCTTACACTACAAAATAAAATGTCTGCAACCCCATATACCATTCACTAATAATTTTTGAAAATAAAACACGTAGTTAATACATAACGTCAGGTTCAACACTGCTCACACCTCCAGGCAGCAGTTCACATTGTGTTCTATATGAATGACGCTCCCTGGAGTGTGCAGAGTGTGGACACGGTTCCTGTAACACAGATAAACATTGAAAAACTGTTAATAAAACCAAAAAGTATCTTATTTGTTATGGACAGCTAAGAAGGAAAAATGGAAATTTCTTTTTGGAAAATCCTACAGGTTCACCTTGTAGGATTTGGGATCTGTTACACAGATGAGGAAAAAGAAGAAGCCTGGAATGTTAAGTGCTGATAAAAAGGTTGATAAAAAGATGGGGGTAATCAAAAGGCTAAGAATGTAATTAAAGCTGAGGGGTGATGACTGGATCAAAAGGCATGATGAGCATACATTTCCACTCTTTTCCAACTCAAAACACCATGAAATGACAGAAAAGGCCTTTTTCTTTTTTAGAATAAGAAAATTAGTCTAGAAATTTTAAAAATGACACCAGTGTGCTAAAAAGTCAGAAAAATAATGACTATAAACCTATGGCAAAATACCAGAGGGAACCATAGCACCAAACAGAGGAGGGACTGCTTTGGAGCAGGTTGGGGTGGGGGTGGTGGGCAGGTTGTACACTCAGGCTACTCAGATACCAGATCCTAGGTTCTTAGGTCAGGGTCAAGATCAGATGATCAAGGGTAGAGCTAGTGCAGCAGGGTGGTCTGCCCTTGTCCTGGACATGCTCAAACAGTTGCCAAGGTCAAAGGAGGAGTTGATCCAGACAGAGCAGGGCCTCAGTCAGCTACTGATGCCCAGAAGGGACCAATTCCCTAAAGAGGAAAAGCAAAGTGAAGTATGTGGAAATAACATTTAATGAAGCTTTACTTACTTACTTACTTATTTATATAGGGGTGGGAGGCAGCAGAAGAGGGAGAGAGAAAGAATCTTAAGCAGGCTCCACACCCGGGCTTAATCTCACAATTCTGAGATCATGACCTGAGCTGAAATCAAGAGCGGGACGCTTACCTGAGCCACCCAGGCACGCCTGAATGAAGCTGTTTTTAAATTGAAAGCTGTGTACATGAAGGAGAAACAGCCAGAGACCTTGAAATAAAGTTATAGGATAAAAATAAAAATCTCAATCAATGGAATAAAGAGAACAATTTTTTTTTTTCAAAATTTAGGGGCGCATGGGTGGCTCAGTCAGTTAGGTGTGGGACTCTTGGTTTCAGCTCAGGTTGTGATCTCAGGGTCATGAGATCAAGCCGCGAGTGGAGTACGCTTGAGTTTCTCTCACCCTCTCCCCTCCTCCACCAAGCATGTGTAGGTGCGTGTGCACTCTCTCTCTCTAAAATAAATAAATCTCTCTCTCTCTTTTTTAAGAGTATTTCATAAGAAGGGCACCTGATTGGCTCAGTCTGTAGAGCATGCGACTCTTGATCTTGGGATTGTGAATTGAGTCCCAAAGTGGATGTAAAGATTACTTAAAAACAAAATGTCTTGCATAAGAATGATCTAAATCATTCAGAAACTTAAAAAAAAAAAAAAGAAAGAAAAAAAGATGAAAAAGATAAAAGAAGTTTGGAGACTAGAGACTAGTTCAGGGTTATGCTTATTTACCAGGAATAGTACTAGGAAGAAAGAAAAAAAGAAGAGAAATACTAAAAGAAATAAAAATTTCTCAGAGCTGAAAACTAATCATTTAAAATGGGCTAATAAATGAACAAAATGAATGAAATGAACTATATCTAGACACAATCCACTGAAATATCTGGTCCCAAGGAAAAAGAAAAGATTGTATATGTTACCATGGAGGAAAAACAAACTGCTTACAAATGAATGAGAGTCCGTTTGGCATCAGAGCTCTTATCAACTACAGAGGAAGTAGCAATAGCTTCTGGTACTGACCAAAAACTATGATTCAAATATGAACGCAACATAAGAGCATGTTAAGACATACCGGGACTCAGGAGAGTTTGGCTTCCACAATCTTTAAAGGAAGTTCTGCAACCAAATAACATATACGACAGAAGAAGGATTAGGACACAATAAACAGTGCTAAGCAAATAATTCAGACAACTGAAAATTAAAGTCTAAATAAACTGCTCATGATATCAACATGAGAGGGGTGAGAAGGTGAAGAAAATAAAATTGTCCTGATGTTCTAATTTAACCTAGTGGGAAGAAATACATACAGAGTAACTACAGGTGAGCAGTGCCTTTGCTGGTCCCCTCAGAAGAGGCAGAACCCACTGCTCACCCCTTGAATGTGGGGCTGGCCTCTTGGGACTCACAAAATGTGGCCAATGTAGATCGTGTGCAACACTTGAGGCTAGGTTTAAGAGGCCTAGAGCTTCTTCTTCTTCTTCTGGAATCTTGAAATCACTATGCTGTGAAAGAGCTCAGGATTAAAAGATGCCATGAAGACAGAGGCTCAGTACTCCCAGCCACTCTGGCCAATACCTCAGATTATGTAAGACAGGCCATCTTAGAAAGTCCTGCCCTGACCAAGTATCCAGCTTACTGGAGCCACCTGAGTGAGCCCTGGCAAGACCAGAAGAACCTCCTTACCAACCAAGATTTGTGTGAAATTTCAAAACCATTGTTTGAGTCACTGAGATTTAAGAGGACTTGCTACATGATAGGCAAGTGAAACTAATACAACCACTAATGAGGATAGGGAAAAAAAATTAACTTGTATTATTTTTAAGAATCATAAGATTAAAAAATTAAATTTTTCATGCTGAATTATAAAGATATAATTTATTTAAAGCATTATTGATCTCCCACTTGTTACATACTACACTATAAACTAGATGTTATCGAGAGTATAATGATGAATAAGACCTTGGCCTCCAATCCAATTTACAGTCTAAAGGGACTATCTAAAGGGAAGACAAATAAAAAAGCAACTACAATAAAATGCAGCTTGAGATAAACAAGGCAGTAAGAGCTCAAACATGGAAGGCAGATGCTCAAAGAGGGGTTTCAAAAGATATGAATAAATGGGGATGCTATTCCAGGTGCAGCAGAAGGACCCAGGTGGAGGAAAGCCCACCTATAATGTATTAATTAATTTTATTAAGCTTTTACATTTAAAAATTTGCTTTAGGTTCAATAGATTACTCAAAAACCTCCCTAGACTATTGTTTCATATCATTTGCAATTAAGAATATCTAAGCCATATCAAATCTCAAGCTGTTTAAATAAAAGATTTGTTTTTATCATTAGTTTTTCATATCAAATGCTAGTGTTAACAAAGATTAAAAACTAATGAAATCACTGACAGCACATATGGGGATTTTGAAATATGGTAATTTATAAGTGAATTACTAGAGGCAATAAAAATAATGTAAAATTGTTTAATTAAGGACTTGGGTATTTAATAATATTTATAAGGTCTATTAAAGATAAAAAGTATACAACCTAGTAACAAAGTAACCACCTTCTATCTTATGCAGTGGCTGTCTTTTTAGTTCACTATATTGATTTTTCTTTTTACATGGACTAGCTAAATGATTTTTCAGTGTCTTGGGATTTATACTAAACTGTCTAGCTGATAATAACCTAGATCTGTATTAGATTTCTTAGAAGTTCTACATTAGACTTCTATTTAAATTATACATTCATTTGTCATTTGAAAAAGTCCATTTAAAATTTAAAATTCTCAAAGTATGCTCCATAAACGACTTCTAGTTCGTCAAAAACAAGGTTCCTGTGATTAGTACATCCGGGAAATACTACAGAGCCTGTTTCCTCTTGAAAATCCCTAAAAACCTTGTTTTCTTTTTTTAATTTTAATTAATTAATAATTTATTATTTTTTAAATTTTATTTTATTATGTTATGTTAATCACCATACATTACATCATTAGTTTTTGATGTAGTGTTCCATGATTCATTGTTTGCGTATAACACCCAGTGCTCCATTCAATACGTGCCCTCTTTAATACCCATCTAATGGGTGTTCTGTGGACCAGTTACACTGGCAGCACTTTAGAACTTGTAAGAAATGCAGAATTTTCAGGCCCCACCCAAGACCTACTGAATCAGAATCTTCATGTGAATAAGATCCATATTGTACACACCTTCAAGTTTAAGAAGCAGCAGTATAGAGCATTTTAAAAACTTTGCGAAATCTTAAAGTCAATGAACCTGTTTAATCACATCTTACTCAGTATTGCACGCTTATTTGACCCCTACGCTTTTTGAGGGTCACCTAGTACCATTTTGAGGAACGTACTTTGAGAACTTCCACAATATAATAATCATTATTATTAATGAGCAAATGTAGCTAGAAAGAGGAATTGCTCCATCCTTTATAATTAAAATTGGGCTCTCCCCAGCTTTTCCAGTGATGTCAGTTTATTAAAAGAAAAACATTAATTAAGTACTTTTAAGAAAATGGGAAAGAAAAATTTAAGCTCTTTTCAATAAAGATTCCTGCCAACAAAATTAAGCATGAGATTGTGTTTTGGCTGTAAGTTGGGTACCAATTTCTTGGAAAACTTAATTTCTAAATTAAGGAATAAATGATTTTTCCAGAAAAAGAACCTGGCCTACTCCAGGCCAGGTGTGAGTTTTAATTATATTTTTCATGCTCGCCTCATGAACACTCATGTGGAAAAAGACTAGGTATATATAGTGCATACTGGTGCTTTGGTTGGAAAGATCAACTCTCCATCTGGGCTATAACAATTTGCTTAAAAGGTGTCTAGTTTGGGACAGATGTTAATCTATAAGATGTCTTACTGAAAGTACAGGTGAAAAAGAAAAGTTGACAGTTTTGAATTAGAGTATCATCAAAAATACTGATTTTATACATGTTTAAAGTCACTTTTAATAATGCTGATTTAGGGGCGCCTGGGTGGCTCAGTCTGTTAAACATCTCCCTTTGACTCAGCAGGGAGTCTGATTCTCCTTCTCTCTCTGCTCCACCCCTCGCTCGTGCTTTCTCTCTCTCTCTCAAATAAAATCTTAAAAAAAAAATAATAATGCTGATTTAAGCAATGATGCATCTAACGATTTCCAATTTCATTACAGTTCTTTAGTGTAAAAGGGAAAATTTCAGGCATCAAAAATAAAGTACAGGAGATTAATAAATGTATTAAGAATCCTTTCTTTCTGTTCCCGTTTTCAGCAAGTTTAAGTTAGAGAACTGATAGCTGTCTTTCAGTCTCATTTATTCAGTTTAGATTCTGTATGTTTAATGCTATCTTCTGTTTCCAAGAAGACAAACATATTTTCACACTTAACATCTCCAAATAGCTTTTTGAAGAAAGCACAAGAAAAAATACCAACCATTACAAAGTTTCTAGAATTTGTTGATTACAGGTGGCCCATCAGTGTAATTTCCAATTCAGTGTTCTGTATCCCTCAACCATACACTCTAGGTTCAGTGAGAGCAGGGACTATTTTCATTTGTATCACCACTGTATCCTCAGCAGCAATAAAAGTGCTTGAAACATAGTAGATGTTCAACAGAGTTTGTTCAGTCAAATGAAACAAACAGAGGCAAAGAATGGCAGGATACTGTGCTCCCACTGAAGTAACATTTACACGGCAGGTAGTGTCAGGTTTCAGAACCATCAAGATGCTGAAGGAGCTCACAGTCTAGCAGGAAAGAAACGAATAAAAACAGTGTGATGAATGCAACAGTAAAGACACATAAAACATACCACAGTAGGAGGGTCATCAGGGAAGACGACAGTTACCGTAAAGACAGAGAAGTAGAAGAGAATGCTAATGGTCTAACCTTGGGGTGGGAGGGAGTAGGTGGAGAAAAAGAGGGAGAAAACTCTGGAGATGAGAAGATGAAGGAACCATGATGGCAGGGAAGAGATGAATTGCCTCACATGATGGTGAAAGTTGAGGAAACAGTTTGACTGAGTCTGAGGCCTCTGCCGCAGTGAAGGTGGGAATGTGACCTGGAGTTCAGTATTATGGATAAGGAGGAGTGGAAGAGAGTAAAAACCAGATGGTGTCAACTTGGGAGAACAGTAAAACATCTGAAAGGTTCAGTGAAGAGCTAGAGAGCAACTCTGGGGAACGGAGTAACTTCACTTAAGAAGAACATGCCAGGGGGAACCTGTAAGAAAAAAACATTCTTCCTTCCTCAAGGTGCCAAGTCCCTGGGGATACAATGATAAATATAATCCTAGGAAACCTTGTCTTTCATTGTCCAGGTGGTCTGTTTAAGGAGACTACAAGGAAGTCCTCAAGTATCGCCATATCCTCTTGGCTTCAATATCCTCATAGGGCACACTCAGACGCAACAGGGAGCTGCTCCTCAAGATCCAGAGAAAAAGAAGATAGGGCTGCTCCCAGGAGAAGAAATTTAGAAAAATCAGTAAAATAAGGGTAAGACTGGATATGGGCAGAAATAAACTAAGAATCAGTAAATGTGTTTTTCTCAAGAACTTTATAAAATAATCAAGGAAAATATCTTAACATCCAGCCCAGAATCAGAATGTGATTATGATCCAGCGTGTGTGATTACCATCAGAACTAGAGAAGGGAATAGTCGGTATGAATCCCAGGAAAGGAAAACCAAGATTCTGGCTCTGTCTGGGGAAGTAAAAAATATGAGATCTTCTCCGAAAGGGATAGAA
The DNA here is from genome assembly GCF_002201575.2 of Neomonachus schauinslandi. Taxonomy (NCBI): domain Eukaryota; kingdom Metazoa; phylum Chordata; class Mammalia; order Carnivora; family Phocidae; genus Neomonachus; species Neomonachus schauinslandi. The sequence continues at coordinate 121,318,831 of NC_058405.1, read as the reverse complement.
ACAGTCCTGAAATGAATTCTCTCTGGTAACTCTCTCTTCACCTTTGACAGGACTCTAGGTTCATGACTCCAACAACTACCTTGATGGCCAGAAGGGAGAAAGAAGTCTGTCTGTCAAACATGGACATTTTGGTAATATGAATTAATAGATTAGCACTCTGGTTAATATATTAATCTTCATTCTTAGAACCGAAACACTGGACAGGCTCAGGACTGCAGTGACTTCAAAGCTCCGTGGTGTGATTTTGGGGAAGCCTCATTTCGACCACTATTTGTCCTCCCCAAACAACAATCCAGTTGAGTGGTTCTGATTCAGAAATTTAAGAAAGGTTAGTCACCATGAGTAACATACATCTGTTAGTCACTCTAGAACAGGATGAAAACAGCTACATGCTTACAGAGCTGCCTAGGAACGTTTTCTGTGCCAACTGTTCCACAAATCTCTACCACTGCTGGGCATTTGCTATGTCTGTGCATTGCACTGCCAACACAGACATGTTAATTAAACTAGACTCTTCCAACATTCATTAGTTTAAATCAACTTTTGCAGAACCATACCTTAATTCTGAGATACCATTTATGTCTAATAATCCATTTAAAAATTTTGCTTTAAAAATAAAGTGCGGGCCGCCTGGTTGGCTCGGTCAGTTGGACGTCTGCCTTGGGCTCATGTCATGATCCCAGGGTCCTCGGATGGAGCCGCACATTGGGAGTCTGCTTCTTCCTCTCCCTCTGCCCCACCCCCTGCTCCTTCTCTCTCTCTCTCGCTTGCTCACTCTCTCTCAAATAAATAAAATCTTGAAAAAAAGTGCATTTCATCATTTGAAGGACAAACAATTTTAAACCAAGAACGAGGATAACATGGTTCAGTACTCCAAACATGATATCCAGAAAGCACCTAGGCAATTACATCTATTCTATACATTTTTAAAATAAAGCCTATCATTAAAATTCACAGTGCTTTGTGTGTTAGAATTCGTATCATGCCACTTCTTTTGGCTTTAATCCTACCCATTTTTATGACTAAATATGCTTTTTTTTTTTTGTAATTTTTTTTTTTAAAGATTTTATTTATTTATTCATGAGAGACAGAGAGAGAGAGAGAGGCAGAGGGAGAAGCAGGCTCCCAAGGAACAGGGAGCCTGATGCGGGACTCGATCCCAGGACCCTGGGATCATGACCTGAGCCGAAGGCAGACGCTTAACGACTGAGCCACCCAGGCGTCCCATGACTAAATACGCTTTATTTAGGATTTTTTAAAACACCCAATGAGACTGATTCAGAGTGGGCATCTATTATACCTAGCTTGTGTTTACATATTCTCCTATTTCATGTGTAAAATTTAAATGGCGTGTCTCAGTCACAGGAAAGGTAAATAAGTGTTTTCTGTTTGAAAACTTTAACAAAAATAAAATTGCACAGTGGCAGTTTCACTTTGAAAATGTCTTCCTAACTGGTTTCAGTGTGTCTGTCTGTCTCCCTCATCTTACTCTCACATTTCCAGAAGGAAATTTAATCCGGTGACACACTTAACTCAGCAAATGTTATTCATCAAATAAATAATACATTAAATTGTTCAAAGTTACAGCAAATTCTCCAACTTGCTAATTTCTTCCAAACATTTGTCTGTTTGGAGGTACCGGTAAGTTTTAGCATTTAAATCAAATTGTGTATCTCAAATTAACTGAAAAGCATACTTTTGTTCAACCTATTACAATATGTATAAAAAAAATAAAGACCTTAAATTTAAAGGATGTGAGGAAAGGTTCTGCGGCGGGTAACACAGTAGGACTCCAACATGGATTTTAAAGACCTCTGCATGTTCCTTCTCCCCTACGTTTCTCTTAGGGCTCTCCTCCCTCAACTCACTGAGGCTCAGAGGTCTTCCCTGACCCCGGGGTGCTCCTTAGGGACAACAGGAATTGAGCTGGACCTTGAAGAATAATGGGGCAGAAATATTCGGACAAATCACTACAAAATCAGGCCAAAGTTTGGTGGAAATTTGGAAGGGGCCCATCTGTGTCTGCTTGTCCCCAAACTGTGGGCATCCTTGCTAGCAGCAGCTCCTTCTCAGCACAGCCCCTCTGTGGGGTGCTATTTTCAGGCCTTCAGCTCAGCCCTCCAGCCCCCACCCCACCCCCAGCAAAGCTCCAGCCCTGGGCTTCCTGCTGCTTCCAGAGCACAGCCCCTCCACCTCTGTCATTTCTAATTCCACAAGCAAGTGTAAACCACGCTCCCCGACTCCGCTTCACCAAACCATTTCTTCCTTCACACACATACTTTGTTAGTGCCTCACCCTTAAGAAGGCATTCCTCAATGTGTTCTGGAATTGCCTTTTTTTTTTTTTTGATGACTCATCCCTCTAGTCCAACTAATCTAGTTAGAGTCTTAACAACACACAGTGTTCATTTTCACCCACTTGTATCTGTTCTTAAAATGCTCCCTTCACTTATTTAGAGTTAAGTGTATTGGAACTAGGATCCTGTCTTACATGTATTTTCTCTGGTAAGTAATACATGTGCTGGGGCATTTCATACTATGCCTGCTGACAGAACTGGTTTTACTATGTGAGGAGCTAAAAAAACAGAAACTGGCGCTACACTACTGCACTTACTGGAAAATGTTCAATATATTGGATGGCTCCTATTCAAAGGCAAAGAACCCCTGAACAAACAACTTCCTTAAAGAAGTCTTTTGTTCGGTAGTTGGCACCAAAAATGTCAAAAAGAATCAGATTTCATTTTCTCTCTTCCTGGTTAGGTAACTTGTTTCTTTTTAGGTGAGGGTTTTGACTTCCTTAAAGGAAGAATTTAGGAAAAACAACCACAACTCAAAGAAGCTACATTCCATTAGCAGGAGATAACCCACCCCAAGCCATGATGTGCTCACTCTGGTATTTCTAAATTCTCAGGGATAGATCTTAGTGTATAACTAAAGTGTACTTTTAATGAGACCCTATAAATCAGAGCTATGATTCCCACAATAATCCAGAAAGCTGTTATCAAAGTCTTGATTGTTTCTCAATATAGTGAAACATTACCTGTTCAGATTAAATGGGCATGAGAATGAAAGGACTGGATTATTCTGTATTGTAAAAACATGTTTTTTTATTGCTGCCATTAAAAATATAGGTATCTGTGCCCTGATTTAATGAATGGATCCATAGCAGCATTTAGTGATTCTAAAACTGTGATAGAATACCTCAAAGATGAACTACATCTAAATCTCTTAAAATTTTACTTTTTTCTTTTTGCTTAATATTTCATTTATTCAGAATGTAAAGGTAACTTCAGTCTATCAAACTGATCACAAATTCAGAATCTAAATTAATGTGACATAACCAAGGCTCAAAAAGTAAGTATTTTGAGTTTAAAATATTGTGCCCTAGGGCACCTGGGTGGCTCAGTCGGTTAAGCAGCTGCCTTCGGCTCAGGTCATGATCCCAGGGTCCTGGGATCGAGTGCCGCATTGGGCTCCCTGCTCAGCGGAGAGCCTGCTTCTCCCTTTCCCTCTCCCTCTGCATGCTGCTCATCCTGCTTGTGCTCTCTCGCTCTTTCACTATCTCTCTCTGTGTCAAATAAATAAATAAAATCTTTAAAAAAAATAAAATAAAATATTGTGCCCTAGATGCATGTTCCTGTCATTTTCATTTTGGGGGTAAGAGAAGACTTGCTTTTATTAATCTGAAGATCATAAACTGTGATTTGAAGTTTACTGACAGGTTGACAGGGATATGCTCGTATTTCTTAGATACTGCAGAGAACCTACTTAATGCCCTCTGAAAAGTGGAATATTCACCAATAAAGTATGGCATTACAGAGTATAAATAAGTAATGATTGATAAATATTTAGAACCTTGGCAGTGCAAGGAAGAATATATGTTAGACGACTTTCCACAGCCACCCAAGAATCTCTCTACAATTAAGGTAACAGTGTGAATATAAAATTTTGATGTCCCATCAGCCTAGCAGGATTATAGTGGCTGTGTCAAAAATACCATCTGTCCAAATGGAAGTACGTACCCTTACAAGTTGTAAGAATTACAGCAACATATGTAAGTTTGAACATCAGAGGTACTATGATAAATTAGACATTTAATTTAATGTTTGATGAAGATGGAGCAAGCTGGCACTTTGATGGAGTAGAAAAAGATACTGAAAAGGCAATCTGCTCATTTTATAGCTCAACAACTCTCTCTTCTTTCTGAGTCACTACTACTATGAGAGCAGCTCGACCTCTCACTATCAATTTTCTACCTATATATCAACTGTAAACTATTACAAAACACATGCAAGAACTGTCAGTGGGAATTAGGAAGTGCCTAGGATTTGAAGTGGTTTCTAACTTTCCCTCACTGGCATCTTTATTTCTGTTTTCAATGTTTTAGATGGAATGTCTAAGGGATAGGTACTTTTTGGGTGGGGAAATGCACGTAGCTATGAAAGGAGAGAGGCGGCGGTCACCTGGTAGTAGAGCTACAGTAAGCAGAGGTGGAGAAAGTCTACTACTGGGGAGGGGTCCAGGAATTTTTCAGTCATGGACAAAAGCTCACCATGGAGAGCACTGGGCTCACATTACCCTGCATGCAATTGGCAATAAAGATGTAGAGCGCTTTGTCTAGGAGCGGTCCAAGAAATTCCATGGCCCTAAACATCACTTCCTTATCGACTGCTTAATACAATATATATTTCCTCTGCTCTTTTGATATCTGTGAAAGAAACAAAAGAAGTTTGAGCAAGACATCAACATTAATAATCTGAAGGTCACAAAACAACTGAAAAATGGTAAACTCACCAAGAAGCCCAAAGTCTGTTCTACCAAGACCTGCAATTCATCCCTTGAAGAAAGTGGAGTTTTTCAAATGGAGTAAGGTAGGCAAGAGATGGAGCTGGGAAAGTGACAGATGAAACACATCTGAGAATCCGCTGGGACAGTCTCCTGTTGCCATAACTGAGTCCCAGTTTCATAGTACTCTGTTGATCTTCACCACTGTGATATCTGAACCAGCTGGCTTTCAATTTACTTTCGACTAACAGCTGCCATGAGCAGCTACTGAAATTACATCACAACAAAGCCACTACGTTAACAGCATAAAGTCGTCTTCGTACCTTCACAGTGGTCAGTCACACAGAAAGAAACACTGAGAAATATACAGGTCTCTTTCTAGACTTGAATTCATGTATTCTGATTCAGTATGTGACACCAATCATTTATGGATCAATATATCTGCACCACTGCAAAGTATATGTATCATGGTAAGTGTACAAAATATGAAAACATCCAAGTGACAGGCATGTCATCTCGGCCATCAAAGCAAAAGAAGTACAAAACAGCCTAAGGCTGGACGGAACAGGCTTTGTGTTGACCAGGGGAATCACCTGACCATTTCTCACCCCTGACTTTCTCTAATTCCATACTATCATTGAAGACAAAGTAGCAGCAACACCTGGCAAGACCAGGTCTTCAAAAGTGAGTGCAACCACGAAGAATAACCATTAACTAAATATGGTACTGTTAGAAAATACTTAGCCATTCTTTTACTAACCACTTTTGATTTATCTTCCCTAGTCAAAATATTTTTTACCAGCAGTTGGCCGGCCATCCATCCTAAGACTATGGCGAAACTGTATCTACAGGAACTTCTTGGCAACAGTTCATAAAAGCATTTTAGTCAGAGGGAATAGGGAAAAGTTCCACTCTAATGTTTCTTTCCTATTCTCTTCAGAGAATTATAATATTCTAATTTATAAAATTTTACAAATAGGTGAAAAAATATAAGTATAAATTTTGAAGAGATAATTGTGTCAATTCTTGTTCAGATTTCAAAAATAATCACAAAACAAATAGCATTAAACATAGTAGAGACTAACACTAAGGAAGCCCTTTAACCAAATACAAGATTAGTCAAGAAGCACTTCTGTCAGAAATGCCTGAGATCACCAACAGATACTAAACATTGTTATGGCTAAATTATGTGGTTGGCAACATACACTTGAGGACTAACAAAAACAGCTTCACAGAACTCTAAAACAGGAAGGACCCTGAAGATCATCTACTTGGGTGGTTTTCCAAATTCCCTATTTTCTTAACCCCTTTCTCTAAATAAACTCAAGAGTAACACCAATAATAAAAAAATAAAAGCAGTAGCTACTCTTCCTGGGCCTTCTTCATCTCCTCAGCCACAGCTGGTCAGGCAGCTTCCCTGAAGAAGACCATTATCAAGGATGGCACTTCAGAGAGATGACTGGAGGCTCTGAGCCAGGAGACAACCTGCCCGAGGTCTGGCTAATGGATCTGCTGGTTCTCAAGGCAGGGTTCTTTCATTGCAGGGTGCAACCAAAGCAATGCAATCCAAAAAGGAACATGAGTGTGTTACCATCCAACAAACTCAAAAGTACTTTCTTAATGCTGCGCAACCTTTTTAGATTTCAAAATTTACAGTACAGCTTTGAGGGGAGAAGCTGGGATTTACTGTTTTCCACATGTTTTACAACTTCAGAATGAGGACTGTTCAAACTCACAGCTGAAGGATGTGCCTCCCGAGTATTTCAGAGGTCTCCCCCGCAAGTTAAGGCTGGCAGCCTCATTTCATGCCCCTCTGCCCTGCACCTGTACTTCTGGGTCAGCAACATTCTACCCTTCAAACTGCTTCTGCCCTCTTGCTGTTCCAGGCCCTGGCACGCTCCCTTTCCAGCTCTCTGTCCCTTACTTCATACTGCTGAGTCACTTGCTTCGGCTGAGACCTTCCTGACCTTGACCCATCCCCTCCCAGTCATCCCATGGCCCTCACTTCTTCCCCCCCCTCACTCACCCTGCTTTTTCTTCGTAACACTTATTACCACCTGATCGGTCTCATCTTCCCTCACAAATATAAGCTACATGTGTATAGTGGAGACTTTGTTCATTAGTTTATCAAAAGCAACAGCTATCAGCAGGCAACATGGTGCAGGAGGAAGAACCAGGCTTTCGGGGAAGCCCTGGTCAAATGACTGTGGTTCAATTTTCTGATTCCTCCCAAGCTCCGGCAGTTCCTAAGGGTTTGTCTGGTTTTCTTGGTAGATCTACTTCTGGGAGTGGGGTGGAATCCTAAGGCTCTGATGATCACTTCTAGGCTAACCACTAAAAATATAATTCTGGAGCCCTGAACTCAGTTTCAATTTTCATGTTTCTTGGCCATCAACAGGGTGTGTCCTTCCAGACACTCAAATTCAGCATGTCCACAGCTGAATTCATAGTTTTCCTAAATCTGTGTGGCTTATGGAGTACCTTTCTTACCAGTATCTTCAGCCATTCAAAATAGCTATTTAACTCACTCTTGTAATATCCTCATGAACTAAGGAGGAGCAGTACAGAGATGTTTTATGAGGGGCACCTGGGTGGCTCAGTCAGTTAAGCGTCCAACTCTTTATTTCAGCTCAGGTTATGATCTCAGGCTCCTGGGATCAAGACCCGCATCAGGTTCCAGGCTCAGCACTGGGTCAGCTTGAGATTCTCTCTCTCCCTCTGCCCCTCCCAGACCCCTCAACACCTCCCCCCACCAGTCTGCGTGTGCATGTGCTCTCTTTTTCTAAAATAATAAATCAATAAATACATTTTTAAAAAAGGAAATGTTTCATGAACTAAAGTCTATGAAATTATGGCATCAGAGCCAGGACAAGAATGGAGCTTTCTCTTAATTTCCACCTGAAAACACTATTAAGCTCTCCTGCCCATTTTCTCATGTGAAAGAAGCATCTTTGTGAACACTGGTATGAGCAGGTAGTTTAGCAGTCTGCAGTGACTCTTAATCTGTTATAATCAACAGAACAGCCATCAAAAAGCAAAGCTAAAACATCACTGTAATTGCACTGAAATTATTAGAAAATGTAACATTAGATATTCAATGCATTCAATATTTTGGGAACTATCATAATAAACTTGATTAGAATACAATAAAGAACTGAAGTTCCTGTGTACATGTAAGAAAGACAAAAATAGTATCTAACTTGCTGTCACTTATATTCCAGATTAGCCAATAAGGTTTTTAAAAATATATGTTTAAAAGAGCCTCAAGGCCAGCTTGAATAATGAAACCAAATCATCCCTAAAGGAATTTTAAGTTAATACCACCATTTCAGCGAGTAAGTATTACTAACAAGAGAAAAGTGAGGGCTTAATTTTATGTTTAACTTGTCTCCCACTCTTGCGAGTAGAAAGGCTAAATTATCATTGAGATAATCATCCTTCAGGAATACAAACATAAGAAGCAAAGATGGCAAAAATGGTAAAGTCAATACACCAGATAACTCTCAGATATTCAAAGTTGGATCAGCCAAGTTTTCAAGGAGTAACTCTGTTATGGTGGAAGAAAATGGGCTGCTTGTACATTCGTTGCTCATTCCAACGTTTACTGAGCATCCACTGCGTATCAGGTACTGGGCCATGGGCTTTGTAGAAACCTATTTATATTCACTTTCTAATACCGGTGCAAAGTTAACAGCATAAAAGTCACTGCAATGCTGCAACCTCTCAAAGAAAACTAGCAAATGTACATTTGGTGATTTACCAAGTAATAGCAGTCATACTGTCAGCACTATATATATTTAAATCCAAATAAGTGGAATGCAGTATCTTGGGAACAGCAAGAAAGGGAATATGGTTAAAAAGCAACTTAGGGACGCCTGGGTGGCTCAGTCAGTCACTTAAGCAACTGACTCTTGAATTCAGCTCAGGTCATGATCTCAGGGTCGTGAGATTGAGTCCTGTGTTGGGCTCCACGCTAGGCGTGGAGCCTGCTTGAGATTTTCTTTCTCCACCGCTCCCTGTCCCGCCCCTCAAAAAAAAAAAAAAAAACTTAAATATAACTTTACAAACCATAAAATCTATGCTAAATCTTTTTTACCTTTTCTATATTCTCTTACGTTTCACATTCATTACATTTGAAAATCATAAAGATCACTATTTGCTAGAATTCTCAACCAGTGGATCTAAAAGAATAGTCCAGCAGGATCAGCAATGCCCCAGACCTACTGAATCAGACACTCTGGGAGGAGAGCACAGAACCCTGTTTTTGACAATCATTCCAGGTGATTCTGACACACCTCAAAGGTTGAGAATCACTGTGCCAAAAGAACAAATCAGAGGTAACATAATAAAACAGAGTGTTTTCATAATTCTGTACATAAAGGTGAAAATACAGTTTGGGTTTATATTTATAGAAAATTTTACAATAAAAATATTAAGGAACACAATTTCTTAATTATAGGATCAATACTGAACTTTCAGATAGTCAATAATTAACTCAAAAAGTATTTATTGGGCTTGGAATTAAAAACTGTTCTAAGTAAATGAATGGTATAAACTTTGCCCAGCTGCTAAAATTTTCTTTCTTTTTTTAAGAGAGAGAGCATGCTCGTGAGTGGGAGGGGGAGAAGAAGAGGGACAGAGAATCTTAAGCAGGCTCCACACCCACTACAGGGCACTTAATCTCATGACCCTGAGATCATGACCTGAGCCAAAATTAAGGACGCTTTACCAACTGAGCCACCCAGGCACCCTAAGCTGCTAAAATTTTCAATTAAAAAATAGGTGTTTAAAAAAAAAGAAGAAGAAGGAGGGGAAGAATGAAGGGGGGAAATCGGAGGGGGAGACGAACCATGAGAGACTATGGACTCTGAAAAACAAACTGAGGGTTCTAGAGGGGAGGGGGGCGGGAGGATGGGTTAGCCTGGTGATGGGTATTAAAGAGGGCACGTTCTGCATGGAGCACTGGGTGTTATATGCAAACAATCATGGAACACTACATCAAAAACTAATGATGTAATGTATGGTGATTAACATAATAAAAAAAGGAAAAAGAAAATTATAACTAGATAAAAAAAAAGATGTTTAGGGGGTGCCTGGGTGACTCAGTCAGTTAAGCATCCTTGATTTTGACTCAGGTGGTGATCCCAGGGTCCTGGAATGGAGCCCCATATCTGGCTCTCTGCTCAGCGGGGAGCCTGCTTCTCCCTCTCCCTCTCCCTGCCACTCCCCCTGCCTGTGTGCTCTCTCTCTCTCCTCTCTGTCAAATAAATAAATAAAATCTAAAAAAAAAAAAAAAATAGGTGTTTAAAATGCTTGGAGTGTCCAAAATTTTAACATAAAATTTCAATAAGGTCTTAAAAGCACAATTTAAAAAACTTACGAGTGCATCCCCACTCAAAATATTTGATAAAATGTTTATATATGAAAATATAATTTCATTTTACAAAAATAACTTTATGAAATTACTTATGGAATTTATTTTTAGTAGCAAATCCTCTTAGTGAATCCACTGAATCATTTGTTTATAAGTTATCACAGTACTTTTGAATCACAGCAGGAGGAATTAGAAGTAAAAGGACAATCAAGAGCATCTGAACCTGACGTGTTAGAGTTGGCTACCAATAAAACATGAAACAAATTAAAGATACAGCATCAATGAAAGTCCCCTCAACATATCTTCTACATGAGATGACATGCACCTATGAAATATCAGAAGCATAGCAAGTACAGTTAACAATTTGGAGATCGCTTATACCATCTGACAAGTGCCGCTTCCAGGAGCGTTTCCAATTCCTTCACATGTGTTATGGCTCAAAGTTTTAATTAGGCTAAAGAATTCCTATGAGGGGAGGGTCTAACTGGATTTATGCAAAACAGATGTGGATAGCAAACCTAAGAGAGGTAGAAGATAGGCCTAAAATCTTTAACATTTCTTACCAAGAATTCCCACAGCATTCTTAAATATATAAATAGCAGACCATGGAGCAGAAAGCCTCAAGGATTTGTGCCCAAAGTTTATTTTAAAACAGGGAGAGCTTACTATTCTTTGCTTTTATGAATGTCTACTTTTATTCTTACAAAAACTATTTCTAACACACCATAGACGCTGTACCACACATAAACTTTCTGCATCACCATCAGCGCCTATTAGCATGTGACTTAACACAACATTGGGAACCACGTTTTGTCTCCAACTTCACCAAGTGCATTCGAATACTTCTCTAAAGGGTAGTGGTGCCTTGGAAATGCTTTTTTGTTTGCCCTGAGACTAGCTGGGCTGAGGGAGCAGAAAAAAGTCTGGTAGAAGCGACTGCAGTGATCCACATGGAAGGTGAGTGGGGAGAAAGGAGAGTGCTGCAGGTGAGGAGTAAACAGAAGGCACCTCAGCTGCAGAACAGATGGCACTTGGGGACAAGTAAGATGGCAGGCAAAGCGCAGAAGGAGGAACTGAAGGGGAGGCATTCTGTCATAGAATTTTAAAGTTCAAAGGGACTTGAACTTTGACTTCTGAGATGTGTTATTAAAAAAGCTAACATTCAAACTAAGGTTTCTAGTTTGGGCTCTAGCTTCTCTGAAAGCTTTCTGGGGAGCTCCCACACTAGGAATAGGAAGATATCAATCTCAGAAAAATAGAACCAGAGTTCGGATGGACCCTAAGCTACAAGGCAGGAATCTGGATTCTAATGGACCTGTATCCTGTGCCTTATTTCCAGGAACCAACATCAAGATATCCTGTAGTCTTAAAGATACCAAGGACTGAAAAGTATGTGGGAAGATCAAGGTCACACCCTGTTTTAGGGGAGAAAATCTTACATCTGCATGGTGATACTGTGCGTGTGCTAAGAAGCCAGTATGAAAATGAATCAAAACCACATATTCTAGGAGAGACTTAAATGATAATCATGCACCTTTCACAGAGCTATGAACTTAGTTCTGCCCTCACTCAGGTATTTAACTCTGCCTCTTTAACAAAACAATATCAGATGGCAAGACAGAGTGGCAAAGTCCTGGAGCACAGCCAGGTCACTAGCACTGAAGCCATGCTCACTCCAATTTAGCTCAGTTGGCTGGACATGAGCTGTGGATGGGTATCAGCAGGGTATGCAAGCAGCTGCTACATGAGAACCTCAAGCAGGGAGGCTGTGTAGGGCAGGGAGGGAGAATCTGTGAAGATGCACTGAAGCACAGCTTTGAGTAATGTGGCATCTGTGGAATGCTGAGAAACAGAAGCACATAAACCAAATTGGCATGTAGCAATTAGAAATAAAATGGTTCATTTTAAGTGACATCAGTGGATACCGAGAAAGGCCAAAAAGGCAGAGTTTCAAGGCAACAATAAACACTGGGTTTGTTGTTTTGCTTTATTAAGTGAGACATTATCATTGGTAATGTTAGCTTTTTTAATAACACATCTCAGAAGTCAAATAGCCCACTTGAGGCCATACATAGCCCATGAGGCACTGGGGTCTGGTGCAGCAGAGTAGGGAAGCCTGCCCCAGGGAGTACAGTGTTTGCAGACTGCTCCTGAGCCTGGACCCTCCCTTAGGGAGTTTTGAAGGTGCTTGTTGTCTTCGCCAAGTTCAATCTAAAACCCATCTGTGCCCAGGTCTAGCAGCCATGCTACATTTTCCCAGGTTTCTGAGGTCTCAGACAGAGCAACAGTTCTACAAAATGGCTCCTAGTTAGAGGCAGCCTTAAGTAGCCCAGTAAAAGTGAGAAGGCTGGGCACTGCGATTTGGAATCTGTCAGAGCTCTCTGGTATCCATTCTGCCTGGACCAGAGCTGCTGACCAGATAGCTCCTAAAGGCACAGTCGTCACCGTAGCTCAGGACAGAAATACCTTTACACTAGTGCATGTCCTCTCCCAGATATCTACATCCCTCTGAATTTCTTTCCCTCTAATATTGGAGAGTCTAAAAGGTTCTCTCTTACAGGAAACCTTTTCTAATTAACAGAAGAATGGAAGTCATTTCCCATAGTAGTCAACCCTTACGACTTCTTCACCAATACACAAACTCCCATGGCCTATTAGAAATATTAAAAAACGCATTTAACATCTTACCAAATTGACTGATAGATTTTTACTTCAAAATATAAAAAGGTGGAGACGTCTCCATCCTCCTTCTATTATAAGTCTGTCTTTCCCTGCTTATAAATAGAGCATAATAAATGCTACCACAAAATCCTCATAAAATGGTTAAAAAACAAAGGAATGTTACTTTTTCTTATACATGGTCAAGGATTAGTTTCCTTAACATTATTTCCTACACAATTTTATAAATATTACCAAATATCAAAGGCAATTTATAGATAACAAAACACAGATTAAGCAGGAATCTTAAAAATCAAGATCTGTGGATCCATTTATTGATGTGTATGGCACCATGCCCAGTACCATGGAGAACAGAACAGTGAATCAGAAACTAATTCTAACCTCAAAGAAATTAAGTTCAGAAGTAAATAATAAGACATATGGCTATAAACACATTGTCAAAAAGTATGTGAGGTAATTAAAAGAGGTATAAATAAAGGGGCAATGGTATGTATGCACACATGTAGGCAGGAGGAAGGAGGGTGCTAGCGATCAGGAACACCTTTGTGGAAGAAATACTTGAGCAGGGCCTTGAAGGGTGCAAAGCCCTTGGACAGTGAGTAAAAAATGGGAAGAAGAAAATTCAAGGGAGAGTGAAGTGCATGGTCAGAAAGAATGGGGACAACCTACTGTAGGATGTGTACAGATCTGATGAACACTCTGGTTCAGCTGAATGACAGGGTCCCTGGAGGGAGGCAGTGATAAATCCTGGGAAAAACAAGGATGGCTGCTGGTCTTGCAGGTGAGGCTAAGAAGGCTGACTCTATATGATGGGCAGCAGGGCTCCAATGGAAATATTTAAGCAGGAGAATGATAGCATCACCTTCATGTTTCAGGAAGACCACTTTAGCTACTAAGTTAGGCTGGCTGGGAAGAAGAGGGGACAGAGGCCCTGCTGGGAGCTTATCCTAACAGTTCAGGTAGGAAGAAAAATAAAAGTGGGAATTGAGCTGAGACTACAGGTTTGAGAAATACTATACAAATAAGTCAATCAAACAAAAATAGCTGACTGGACATGGGGGCAGGGGTAAGAGACAACTAAAGGATGAGCTATGGTTTTGTCTGGTACTGTTACTGAAATTAGAGAAAACGAAAGGAGAAGCCAATGATAAGGGCTCTCAGTTTGGACACATCAGGTTTGTAGACCTGGTGGGTCACTCTGAGGGAGAAGGCCAGCAGAGAAACAGAAGGGACCTAATCTGGAACCACAGCTTCGTCAGCTACAGGATGCTTTTGCTCAGCCAGGCTCAAGGCCCAAACTGGCCAACTCTACAAGAGTAGCTCCATAGCCCGGGGAGGACTCTAGGCCAATAACCTGGGAGAGCAGGCTGAATCTCAGGCACACAATCATGGTCTCCACGGTTGAAGTAAGCCATAGATTATGACTTGGAGGTACATCTGTGGGAAAAAAATGGAGGCTATTACCACTTGCAGGCTTATATTTTTCCATGGCATTGCTGCTAAGTTAAATAAGGACTGCATTTTCTGTTGCTCAGGGAAACAAAATATCTATAAACAGGGAAGCCTTTTGTGCCTTTTCTTTATGAACTCAGGTTTAAGTAAGAAAGGGTCATCTTTATTTTTCGCTATTATGCATGTTTATCAAACAACAAAAACATATCTGCAAGGCAAAAATAAAAATTTCTGCATGCTTAATAATAGGCCTTGACTGATATAATCAACAAGGTTGTCATTACTGGCAATTATCAGGATGACTGCTTTCTCTACAGAAGCAAATGAGCTTACTAAGGCCTTCATGTTTGCCACTGCGCTATGGGTGTGTGCACTGCACTGTGGTTAGGATGTTCCAACTTCTTGCAGTAGAAAGGGAAACGATGGGAGTGCCAAAAATAGAATAATTAGGAAACAAACATGCAAAAGTAGTCTGCCCTGATTATTCATGAATATAAAACATACTATATTACCTTATAACTATCCCTACAAGTGCCAACAACTTACTATGGAAGAGGACTTTCATGACTACTTTCTCTAGCATTAGTGCAATAATTTGTACTAACATTTCTGGAAGATTAGCATCTCACTTTCTGACACGTTACCGTGTATAATAATAGAATCATAAATTGCAAATTCAAGTCTGGAGAGGTGAGACTTTGATCAATTCATGCATCCTGCACTTTAAACTCTGAATCTCTATACTCTTTATGTTCAGATGTCCTTCATTTTATTCAAGAAAACTAGACAAATCTACGGGCAGAGGCATTTTTTAACTTGGCCCAAGTATTACCAAAATTTTTTCCAGAAATAATTGACCTCATTTCTAACTAAGTGGTTGAAGAACAAGTACTAAGACAATGGCATGATTTAGAACACAAAGTCATGAAGTCGGGCCCCTGAGCTTTCAGACTATGTCAGTGATGCTCTGCTCTGCCACCTACACAAATAGAAATTTTCCTTTAGGCCAGTGGACACATGACCAATTATCCTTTAGAGTTATCAGAACACCGACCTCTGCTATTCTAACTTAAATGAAGACATGTGTTAAATATTATCCAACCAGGGGTGCCTGGGTGACACAGTCAATTAAGCATCGGACTCTTGGTTTCAGCTCAGGTCATGATCTCAGCGTTGTGAGACGAGCCCCGCATCAAGCTCCAAGCTCTGTGGGGAGTCTGCTTAAATTTCTCTCTCCCTCTGCCTCTTTCTCCCAAATAAATAAATAAATCTTAAAAAAAAATCATCCAGCCAAAACTCAGTGGTGTTATGATTTCTCTAGAGCTAGCGACACAAGTGGATCACAAAGAACTAACTTTTCCTAAGAACAAGGTCAGAAATTGAGCAAGGTGGGTCAACAGCATGTTTCACAGATAGGAGGTACGGGATGGGGCAGGTTGCTCAGCAGGAAGGCTGTTGGGCCTGCTCTGTGTTCAGGGTGGCCCCCCACCCCTGGAACAATGCCTACTTGGGTTGGCAGTTATGCATCCTCAGGCAACATACACGTCTACAGTGCTGATGTAAAAGGGGCCCATTTTCTAATTAAAAAAAAAAAAAAAAGCCCTCTGGGTCATTCGGTCTTATGCACTTAAAACAAAGTTTCCAACGGCCTCTCTCTTAACCACCATTATTAACTGCTCAAACATGTAGGGAATCTAAAGTAATTATTATTTTGGACCCCTGAAGGCACCCTTACAGAGCATCTTTCATGTCAGGTATTTTACTGTTCTTATTGTCCATGCTTTCATACTTAGTTTGGATTCAGGAGCACTGAACTAATGCACTAGCCCCATGGGCTCAATCCCTGGGCAGGAAGCTCTGCTCTTTTCTGTAGCCACAGGCTATGATGTTACCATCACCAGCTGTGCTGTGGAAAGTCCTGTGGTCAGGAGAGGCAGAACAACTGGATTCCCCCCGCCCCAACTCTCCTACCTCTGAAGAAAAATCCATTTACAACCCTCCCACTGCTGCCACAGGGGCAGCAGCATTATCTGAACAAAAGCAGCAGGAGTAGATTTAAGAGCAAAGCAGAGCAGAATAAGTTCTAGAACAGCCCACTTATTTCCATGGTTGAACACTACAGTATCCCCAGTTATTAAAGAAATATCCTGGAGAAGATGGGCTAAATGGTCAACATCAGCATAAGAAACTAGATTTCCAAGGATTTTTACCACTAAATGAAGGCTGACAAGAAAAATGCAGCCCAAGAAACAAAATTACTTTTCACAACACAATTAACATTTCTGGAACACTAGGTAAAACTCCTAACATTAACTAGTAAAACTCTGAAACAAAGTACCAAAATACAGAATCCATCATGAGAATGTAGTGAAGACTGTAAAAATGTTTTTTATATCTGAATAGGTTTTTTGATCCATTTCAAATCACCTACACCTTCTAATTTTACATTCACATTCATTTAAAAACGTGTGAAAAGCTGCACAATTTAGAATCTTCTCCCTCTCCCCTTTTTGCCCATCCTCACATTACCTCAAGGCAGTCATCCATTCATCAGCTTTTTTTTCTCCTTCCCCATGACCCTTTCCTGACACACTCCATATCTAAGTTTATACAATATTTATATGTAAAACATCAGATGAACTTTTGCATTCTACCTCCCACTTTTGATTTTTTTTGGGGGGTTTTTGACTACACACCGAATAGGTAATGTTTACTGGCATTTTAAACACTGACACTGCATTTGAAATAAGATGTCTGGCCTCCATCTCCGAAAAGTTAATGTTATAATAGCAACATCAGCAACAATCTATTGAATACTTCCCATGAGTCAAATAGTACTGAGCACTTTACAAACACTGTATCATTTAATCTTCAGGACAAAACTGAGTCACACATTATCCCTGGTTTTGACTGCTGAAAATACAGAAGGCAGAGTAATTAAATAACTTGCCTAAGGTCACACACCTAGCAAATGACAGTCTGGATTCAAGCCCAGGTCTACCTGTCTCCTAAGCTCTTTCCGTAAGTTTCCAGTAAAACTGAAAGACCATTTCTAAAGTCACACTTTAAAGAACTGGAATTTTTTTTTTTTTTAAGAGAAAGTAACTTCTCAACCAGCATTTATTTTCTCCACGTGATTTATATCTAGCACTGGATAAGCAAAAGCAAAGAAACTAAAGAGGAGCAGAAAAAGCAGGTAAGAGGGAAGGAAACTTGGAACTTTAAACTAGGCAAAGAGCCAAGGGAAAAAGGAAGGGCATTCAAAAATGCATAAATGCAAATGTAGCCCAACACAGAATAGCAAAAGTTGGCCAGCCCTGTAGTCATTTTAAAAATATGTTTAAACTGATATCCATTTACCATAATGAAAGGTTAAAAATACAAACATCTCTTTTTTTTTAAACACATGACTACCTTTAATGGCTACACAGAAGTCTATTATATGATGTATTAATAGATTTATAGTTTTTAATATTCTAAACAACTCAGCAGAAAACAATCTTTGTCCACTTGAGTGATAATTGCCTTTCGCTACATTAGAAGTCATGGACCAAATGTACTTTTTGGATTTTTTAAGGCTACTGATGCCTAGTGCCAACTTCCTTTCCAGAAGAGTAGCAGCAACGTGAGCTCAACGCACTGAGCCTCATCTGTATAAGCTTCTATCATTCTTTCCAGTCTTTGTGAGTCTGAAAAAAAATGATACCATATTGTTTTGATAGTTACTACTAAAAGGAGAACTTAAAAAATATACAATAACGACCATTTATTGCATCTCCTTCAGTTAAAAAAAACCCCACAAAAACCCTAAAGGTAGGAATTATTCTGACTTTACTGATAAAGAAACAAGTTCAAAGCGGTTAAAATATTTGCTCAAATTTAATGGACAAGCAAACAGCAAAACTAAAACTTCTACTGATTTTAAAAAATCATAACTGTTTACTTAAAATTGAAAGAAATATTAAATGCATTTTATCTATAATGAGAATATTTCGTACCTCAAAAAAGTCTTTGCAGTTGGTTTAGAAAATTTCATATTAAAAAATCTAAATTAAAAAAATGGAGTAATGAAAGTAATCTATGATATTTTAAAGTGTTTTTACTATCTGTGATTGCCTAGTTCAAATATTTTATTCTAAAACAAATCATCCTTAATGTTATTAATCATCACTTCACACTTATCAGGTTCATAATTTCATCTGATTTCAAATAACTAAGGTATATATTTAAAAAAAAATTTTTTAATAAGATTTATTTATTTAGAGAGAGCAAGAGTGCGAGCGGGTGGAAGGGCAGAGGGAGAGAGAGAGAGAATCAATCCTCAAGCAGACTCCTCGCTGAGCACAGAGCCGTACTCGGGTGTGCTTGATCCCAGGACCCTGAGATCATGACCTGAACTGAAATCCAGAGCTGGCCACTTAACCGGCTACCCAGGTGCTCCCTAAGGTATATTTTAAGTTACCTATTCAAACTATTGCAAGGAACTTTCTAGTTCACAGTATATTTTTGGAACAGTTGATATTTCAACTGAACTGTAGGTTAAGATTGTATAAAGGTTACAATTTTTGTTACTCAGAAGTCTTTTTTGTTTTAAACAGAACTCATTTCCCCCTCCACAATTTATAAAAACAATTTTAGCACTGAGGTGAAATGATTTTCAGGATGCACATAATGAAAATATATAACCTCTTGTCCTAGAGTGCTGAAAACAGAGCAAATGCCTAAAGTAGTATAATAGATGAGCATCTTGAGTTGAAGTATAATGAGAAATATGCTGAGTGCAAACAGCTTTTCCCTCTTCATCAGTAATCATTTGAAGTTCCTAAATTTTAAAAAGAAAATGATCCATTTTTTATAATGGCAATAGTTTGCCTACTTCCTGAAGACTGAAAATGTCAGACTTATTTTAAATAAATCTTGCAACCCTGCATTCCATTCCCTTCTTCCCAAAAGACCAAAAAATGTTAGCAGTGCAGTCAGTAATCACATGGGAGAATAAAAGACTGAGAGAAGGGATCTCAATGGGGCAAAGAAAGGGGAAAGAGAAAGCGGAAATCAATGGTGAGACCTTGACTAGCGTTCTTTGAAATATCAAGAAGTGTGCTGACAAATGAGCAGGCACACACAAATCATAAGACCAGGGTGAGCCACTGTTCACTGTCAGCATCAAGTGCTTGACATCTATAGGGACTAGAGACTTTGAGACCTCCTCAAATCACCACATTTGCTAACATCATTGTAGTACTGAACGTATCCCCTGACATGCAGGAGTGTCAGGGATCCCTTCACTCCCTTGATGAGGGCTACTCAGGTGCAGTGACATTCAATTGTGAAGCAGGCCTAGACAGCAACCAACCCAGTCTGGAGCAGGAAGACAGGGCTGGCCCCCAGAGGGTGGGTCAAAGGAAAACAATGAGATTCACATA